>NW_008633327.1:105689-132067 GCF_000691845.1 Merops nubicus | reverse complement strand
TTCCTGACCAGATCTCTTACTGCTCGAATGATCTTACCAAAGCTGACCAGGGGAAGGGAACAAAAGTACATGGACATAATTGAATCCCTTTGCCTCAGTCAAATCAGAAGGAGATGGAGCCTCCTTATCCAACAGCAGTGGAGCCTGGGCTCTGATGGAAAGGAGATAATGTGTCTAATTATCTTCTAATGCTGATTGTAATGCATCTGCATGAAGTGAGTGAGTGTCATCACCCAGCATGGCATTTATGGACGTTCAGGCACCATTAGTTATACACTCATTAGCACCCAGACATGGGGAGGGAGAAAGGATAGAAATGTGGAAAGGTAGCAAATTAATAAAATAGTGCTGTAATACTTGTTTCAAAAACTGGACACTGCTTTTCAAGTGCTTGTCTTTCAGCAAACTCATGATTTCGCGTCATTGTAGTAGGTTTTAATATGTTCCTCAGTACATAGCACAGATTCACATCAGACTTCTGCTTACGTAAGAATTACTAGATAAAAAGCAACAACTGCTACCAGGCAGTCTAGAGATGTTTCACAAAAACTGGTTGTAAAAATAAATATTCCTACTTCCACTGTCACAAATTTGGCTGCTGGGAGTTGAGGTGAAGAGCCAGAAACCTTCACTGAACACTGTTCTTGTAGGCAGAATAATCTAATAGGAAACATCAGTAGATTGCAGAGCAGGTGTTTCATGAGCCTTATAAAAGACCCAAAGAAAAACCACTTTATTTTGCTAGATTTGAAAGCAGTTAGAGGACTTCATTAATATTTTAACCAACGGAATTTGTAGCTTGAAACACATATAGAAAGGAAAACCTTCTTAGTTTCTGATTCCTAAATTCTTGTTCACATGGTGTTTATTTAGAGTCTGACTGGCATCCTTAGTATGGGCCCCAGTGGAAATCACAGTGAAGATGTGGAGCATCAGCTATCAGTGAGAAGATTTGATACAACTGATAGAAGCTGATACCAACTGTCAGTGAATGCAGCAAGGTGGCTGAAAGTTATGCCTGTACCCAAGCACCTGGTTGAAGTGATTGACAGAATGGTTAGACTGCAGTGACAGTCATGACAAGGCACCCAGTTCTGAGCATCTGGGTCCCAAGTGTTGTAAATTTGGCTCCATGTATAAAGAAATTGTGGCATAGTCTATATTTTTCTTCATGTACTTGGTTGGCTATGATTAAAATTGAAGGGTATTTTCAAAACCAGGAACGTGACTTGAAAATGATGGCATGCTATAACTGAATTCCACCCACTCGTATCAGAGCTGGAAGTGTGGATTCTTGCTGGGGCTGCCCGATGGGGTCTGCAGCACGCTGGATGTTCCACAGTGCTGCTGGCTTCAAAGGTCCATGATTTCCAGTCAGGTGCTCAAAGGTTTTGCCTAGTGCCTGAAAACTCAGCAGACCTGCCAAAGCTGTGTCGACCCTCTTCTCACTTGCCTCGCCAGATCAAGCTCATGGTAGAATTTTGTGCTGGTGCTTTTCTCTAGTCTGTTAAAACCCAAACAGCACTGGTACCATGCCAAGCTGCTCAGTGGCACTGGTGCCTGCACTGGGACTGAGGCTGGGCAGTCTGTTTTCCAGCCTCTCTCCCGTTGGTATTAAACAAAGATAGTGTGGGAAGAAGCTTACCTCAGAAGAATTTTGTCACTGTAAGAATTATTGTTATTGTTTCCTATAAATTGAAACTAACCCTTAGAGGAATTTATTAGGGGTTTGATGGGTATTTAATTTGACTGTATGACAGGTCTGTGGCATTTATATGTTCATCTTTTCATCTCATTTATCACAAGGTTTCTTCTCCTAGACAAACACCATTTTGCTGCCTCAGAAGCCATTCCCCCGATGCCCTCACCATGCTGACACCAATAATCCCACCGTCTTCCTTAATGCCTGTCCTGCCAGTTCTTTCCACCTGTCTTAGGACCTCTCCTCACCTTTTCTGTCATTTCACTTATAATCAAAATATGATCTTCTGTACTGTTATAAAGTTGCCTTCCACGTCTGCACTTAGACAACCTTTATGCTTTGTCACAGGCTACTCCTCATGCTTGAGGGCCACCCCACAGAGTCTCAATATGATCTCCGTTATTAGTACTTCTTAAGATGGTTCTATCAACTGTTTTTATTCAATGGGCTACCTCACTGTTGTTCTTCCAAGCTCTTCCTAGAACTCTGTTTCAATGCCCATAAAATGGAAGACTTTATTGACAGGGGAGCTGCCGATTTATTGAGGCTGTGGCCTGTTGTACCTGCTGATGTTTTCAGATCATTCCTGCAATTTGCCTATTTGTGTCCTTACATAACTGATAATTTCTCTGAGGTAACATGATCTTTTAGTTCAGGTTTTGCATGGAGTATATTTTTCCAATAAACTACGGCTAAAATATTTTCATCAAATTCCTGTTTACAAATATTTATTTTAATCCTCCCTTCTCTTTACAGAGACATCAGCAAGAATCAAATATCTGACATTGCGCCTGATGCATTCAAAGGCTTGAAATCTCTCATTTCATTGTAAGTAGAAAGTAGAACTCAATGGGCATTTGGGGAGAGCTTGCATATAAGAGAAATAAAAATGATAATGTGCTCTCTGGGAGAATTTATGCTTCTGTGTGCTTGCCAGCTTGAAAGAAGTATCGGATCTTTTGCAAATGAAAAATTGGTCATGAAGGTTAGAAGGAGCAACTGTTTACACATCTCTAGTAGGTTCTTTTGCAGATTACTTTTGCAAGGTTACTGCCTTGTTCATGTCTTCAAATCCGTGCATTGGTTGATCTAATGTACAGGTGCACCTGCAGGCTAATCCATGCCCCCAGCTCATCAGGGCACACATGAACCTTCTCACAGCTCAAGCACTGTTTGGTGGTGTTGATCAGGGAGGAGTTAGGGGAAATACTTCATACTGAATTTTTATTCTGTATTAAAGAACTGAGATTGCACTCTCTTGGTTTGGGTTTATTTGGGTTTGGGTTTTTTTTCAAACTAGTTAAGGAAGAACCTAAGCTATTAAGAAAATGTTTATATTTCTTAGCTTTAATTACTTTATTAAGCTGGAAGGGGCCTGAATATAACTTCATACAGAAGATAAAAGGAAGGTAGGATCTCTTGACAACCATTTGTTTTACTTTATAGAAGACAGAAACTGTTTTAGCACCAAGTTGAGTTTAAATGCAGCTGTGTTTCAACGTAGCTACTCACAGCACTATTAAAATAGTGGAGCTTTTAATGGGTGAAAGGAGCAATACAAGGTCAGAAGCTGCATATGGCAAATGAACTAGACTGAAGTGTTAGAAATAGCCCCAGGTTGATAGAAGAGGGTAAGCTCAACTGAAATGAGATTTACCTGCATTAATTTTAAAGACAGTTTTAAAACACTTATTCATTAATATTCACATAGCACAGTTTGGTTTCTGAGAGTGTAGTTTATTTCTAAAAGCTGTCTTAATTGTATTCTTCTGAATGGTGTATAATTCTGACAACCTATACAACTTGTTGACTAGTGCTATTATTAGAAGGTTATTCAGTCCTGAACTTGTATGTTACATTAAACTTCTGAGTCAGAATGCAAAAGGATGGACCATTTTTTGTGCCGTGAATCCAGCTGGGAGAATGCCAGAAATATATAGTAAGTGTTGCAAGCCTTTGAATAGTTAAGGGCAGTATTATTCAACATGCTGTGGAAATGGTTAAATCCCTCAGTACTGTTTGGGAACCGTTCACTAAGAGAATGTCATTTACTGAATGCTACAGTTTGGCTTAGTGTGAAACTGCTGCTGATGCTGCAATGCTACAACCATCTGCTCTAGCAGCAAGCTGGACAGGCAAGACATTTCTACTGGGGTTGACTCAGAAGTTATTCAGCTCTAGCTGCATCTAATTCAGATACCCCCAGGTGGCCTCAGGAGTGGGACAGAACACATCGGAGTGGACAGAGAGGAAATGAGACTATAAACTGGGCAGGAATTTATAGTGTTTTGCCTTGCACACAGAAGCAAGTGAGATGACTCTATTCTCTGCACAGTCATCCAAAACTCTATTTTAAGTAAATTATGTTTAAGTATGTTTATCTTCAAGCACGTGAAATGGTGCTGCAGTTAACACTAGGAGGTTACAAGGGGGAAGAGATGAGATGCAGCACAGAAAGGGTTGTAGTGAGGAAACTGTCTCTTGAGCAGTCTTTCCTTGATTCAGTTTGCCTCAGTCTCCTTCTACTGCAGCCACACAAAGCTATTGTAGCACACAGTCTGTGTCTGCAGAATGTGCTTCCAGGACAGTGTCAACTCCAGATTTGAAAATGTCAGTCTCCTCCTCTAGGTTCAGTTGTCCATTGTGCTTGCCATTGGCTTTTACTTTCTTTTAAAGGGTTTTACTCTTGCTGTTAGTTGCAGGTAGGTCTTACAAATGTTTTCCCTATGGCTGGTAGGCAAGATCTCTCCTGACCTGTCACCCAGACCTCTGGCAGGTTGTTCCCTGCTGGTCACTTCTATAGTTTCAGTTTCTGAGCCCTAGGTACCTTTATGGAGCAAGATTACCTGCTGTTCTGCAGAATCTAGGTTCTTCTGAAGAAACCTCGCCCAGGTTTCTGCTTTTGAGAAGCAGAGGACCTTCATTTCTCCCATCTCTGCTATAGCCACCAGTCCAGTTTTGTCAACTGCAGAAAGACAAGGAAGTGCAAGAGTAGATGAGTCCTTTGAAATGCCAGCCCTCCCAATGAAAGTGCCAAAGGGGAAAGAACGAGGAGGTAGAAATGAAGTAAGATAGTTTGCTTACTAGTGTTTCCTCTTTTAAGAGGCTCAGTCTTTCTGGTGTCTAAGGCAGCAATGACTTTAGTCAGCTCCCTGCCCTGAAGGAACGCTGCTCTGCATACAATGCTGCAGCTCAGCTGAGAGGAACTTTGGTTTTTCAGATATGTAAGTCAAGTGTGGTTAGTGGCATACATTTTAATGAGGCACCATTGTGGTTTAATCTGTGCACAGAGCAGCTGGACTTCTCAGCTAGCGAGTTAAAACAAGAAGAGAGGGGAAAATACTAATGCGCAAATGAGAAGTAAGCAACTTTGTTTCCATTAAAAATGAAGTACTGCTGTACTGCCTAAAATTCTTGCTTTTTATTTTTCCCTGCATTATTCCCATTTTCTGCTCCTCCGTTTACTCCCTGCTTGCATGCAATTGCAGTGCTCCCTACGGGTCTGAGAGAGTGAAAGTGCTTCTCTGGAAGACAGCCAGCGTTATGAGTCTGGCTGGCTAATGGAGGCCTATATATAGTGAGTTGCTACCTACTTTTGTCTGAAGTTAACTTAGGTTATTGTCTCCAGGCAGAGCTGTTTCTTAGAGTACCTATTGAGCCCATTCAGAGATGGAAGAAAAAATGGTGTATTATAGATTTCAAAACACAGGGATGTGTATTACAAAAACAGTTTCCCCTAAAACGTATAAAACTTAAATCTTTTAAAAGTCCTAAGTGATCTATATGCTAACAGGTCGTAAGTTTTTATCTTAAACCTGTATATTTTCTCTAACTAGAAATCCACCTATGGGAGTCAAACAGATCACAAAATGCTAACAATTTAAAGGAGCCATTTCTGCCTTAGGTTTTTTTTTGCATTTAGCAAAAGAAAGGCATACTGGTTCTTATAAAGACTCAAGACTTCCCCAGTCTCCATACAGAGAAACAAAAAGTTGTTCTCTCCATACCCATTTTTCACTTTTCATAGAAGTATTTGGGCGTCTACATTTATCTTTTTTCTGGTTGTGACAACAATTAAGGAGCCAGAATCATCATTCTCTAACATTTTTTTACCTTCTTCCTGGAGTTTTCTGGCTTTGCCATTTCCCATTGTTGTCACATGCAGGTGGCACTGAGAGTTTTGTTCAGCTCTGGGTCTGTATGTTCTGTGGATTTAATTCTGTTACTGTGTCTGAAGTTCCTTTTCAATATTTAGGTACTGAGGCTTAGATACGTAGTAGCATATTTTTGCTATGAACTAAACAACAAGCCTGTTTGTGGACAAAACTGAAGATAGAGTAAAATTCAGCTTGCTATAAAGCTGCTGTAGAGACTGGAGGATCTTGTGGATCAAGGCATGAGAAAAAGGGTCTTTAGCCCTAAAGAGGCTAGTGTGGGATATATTGCATAATTTCAGTGACAGCTGTTGGACAAAGAAACTTTGCCTATATCAAAGTCTCACCTCTTTAAAACATGGAAGTATTTCTGTGTATCAAGGAGATGATACAAGGGTATATGGCTTGAAGGCTGTGAGGTGTAGTGATACTGCAGTACTTGGGAGCATGTAAAGTGGATTTTTTGAATATAAAAAAGCAGTAAGCAGCACAAATATGAGCCACAGCTTTTTTTGTTGGAGGGATTAGTCTTGCCATCCAATACTTCTTTCCATATAAACATGAGAGCAAATAGTACCCTTGCATTGAGAAGTGTGGAAAAATTGGTTGATTGCAAAAGAGTGTGTTATCTTAATTTTAAGCAAAAGTTTGAGAAATGCTCTATTTGTAGTACATGGTGTTTGCATTACATAGTTGGAATTGCACTTTGCCAGAGTTGGAGGGTTAACAACTCAGCACAGAGCATGGGGGCTAATTATGAATAGTTTCATGTTTCAAGATTGCTGCATGCACTTTCTGAAGTAAATTAATTTTTCATTTACTCAACTCAAAATCTGTCTAACATCAGCGAGAGCATTGTATCAGCATTTGGTTATTGTTAATCGTATCAAAGATAAATGTTTTTCTTGGGGTCAGGAAACTTCCCACAAATGTAGGTTTGGAAGGCTGTGCCCAGACTGTCTGGGGACATTTTATGAGATATGACAAAATAGTCTAAGCCTTCAGTGTGTTAAACTGAATGAAAAAATTTTAGACCACTGCGAAGGGAGAGTTTCTTTGCTTTTGTTCATATACTGAATTAAGCTAGTGAAGAGTTTAAAAGCTTACATCAGCCTGGGCACAAAGACAAGAGACAGCTTTGATTTTGACAGAGCAGTCCCATTTAGACCATCGTCTCCTGGGTGATGATGTATGTGGTGTCATTCATGGTGATTTTGAAATCTGCAATAAAACACTGTCTATCGCAGTAACCACCCAACTTATTTTAAGGTAACAAATTGCTTTGGATAGTTTTGCTGTGATTTATTTAGCCTAACTTGTTCTGAAGAAATATGAAATAGTGCAGAGGGAAAAAAATGACACATCTGTTTCTTTCAGATATTAGAAATTTATTGCTGGTTTTGCCCCTATCAATCCCTCCTCTTTTGAAAACTTGAATTCTTATTGAGCCTGTGCCATTGTACATAGCTTGAGAAATATAATTCTTCCTAGCAGGAATTGTTTTCACAGTCTGAAGAAAAGTTAAAAGCATTCTGAAGACTCAAAAAGACATTGCATAAAGTCAAAATCTAACACTTTGGTAAGAATGTTTCAGCCAAGCCAAAATAAAGGCACTCTTAGCTGGAAACCAGATGGTCTAGAGAAAGTGATTCTGTGCTAAGCTCTCATACCCCCTAAAAAGTTCTGTGTCACCGTCCGGGAAAAAATTTCTATATTCTAGGATCTGACTTAATGAAGCAGCTAAATTGCAACTACATTTGTAAGTAAGGAAGATGAACTGTAAAATAAAGACAGCACAGCAATTACTGTTTCACACCTTTAGAAGGTAGTATGCTAAACTTCAGTGCACATGAACAGCCATGTGTTGGTTAAGTCTTTGCAAATTCCTTAATTTTAAATTTTTTCAAGAGGTCACAGTCTGGAGACTGTGAAGAATCAGCGAGATCTTTATGTTTCAAGACCCTACCACTGCAGGTTTGTTACTTGCTTAATTACATTCCCATCCAAGATAACGCTTGTTGTGATGTGTGCTTGCAATGCTTCCTTTGTCTGGTAAGTCCCAAGCTTTCAATCCATGCAGTGACTAGTTTCATTGTTGCAGCTTTATTTTTAACTAACTAAATAGAACATCACTTGGATTAATCTGCAAAACTTGAAGTTTAGTAGTAACAATTAGTTTTTAAACTAGAAATTTAATATTTCATTTTATCTTGGAATAGATATATTTGGGGAGGAATATTAAAATACAGTGCCAGAATCAGGCTGAAGAAACATAATGCCTCATTATGACTTATTTACATTTGTATGATTTCTTACTGCAGCTCTGTAATATACTTCAGCTGAATCAGGTGCTTCTTCCAGGGATCTCCTGCAATGTTTTCAGTGCAGCCAAGGGTCTGTGCTTTATATGTATTGTCCTTCCCATTATTTGGAAGGTTGATGGCAGCCTGGAAACTGCTGCAAGTTGTAACCCAATCTGCCAGGTACATCTGAAGAAGTGCAGCTTGTGGTTTGTGGCCATGCTGAAAGCACGTAGCTGTGAAACGGCAAGCTGAGGGCTCTATGTGCCACTCAGAATAGAGCCCTCAGATGGCTCAGCTGCACCTGTGCCATAACAGCAAGTTCCTGATGTTACAAAGCCACCAGCAAAAAGTGTGAGAAACGTTTGCTTGAGTTAAAAATGTAGAGAATGATTCTTCAGGTCTTTCTGGTATTAGATACACCTGCCCTGTGGAAAAGGCAAGGGTAAAAATCGTGTGCTGGCAAGTCTGATGTGTTTGCACATCTCTGTGACTGTTTGCTCCATTCAGACTGCTTTCCCTCTTTGCAAAGGGACTTCCATGTGTGGTGAGAAGAGAAAGAAAGGAACAGTAAGGAAAAGGCTACCTATTGGTCTCTCAGGCAGTTTTGGCTTAGTCTCTAGTTACTACTTTTAAGATTAGCTTTGTGAATATAGAATTAAACTCTAGCTCACTTTTCTCTTTCTCCCCAAATGTACATCGCGTTTAGAGTAATATCTTCTCCACCTGACAGCAAATAGTATTTGTCAGACCTGAAACTAATCTGATCTCCCAACAAGAATGAGAAGCAAATGAACAGAGGCATACCATAAAAATTTTAGTAATATTTTTGTTCTAATAAATGTCATTCTGATTCATGGATTCACTGTCAACTGGCAGCAATTACTGAGCTCATTTTATTTTTGTTATATATTGACTTTGTTAATGTATTTTTAATAAAAAAAAATGTTTGGGGTCTAAGATTTCAGATGTTAGGGATAGAAGGAAAGTTGTATTCCTCTGCAAGGCTTGCACAGCAGTCAGGACACCTGCATATCCTGCAACAAAACATGTGAGGGATGCAAGCGAATGTACATTTTCAGAACTTGTAATGCCATAGGCAAATCTACTAGTATTTATCTCTTTTGGTAAAAGCATTGGCGATCTAAGTGAAGTTCTTGAGTTGACTTGGCGCTGTTTCCTGTTATATGGCCCTTTGAAGATTTGTGGGTGTTTTTTTGTTTGTTTGGTTGGTTTGTTTTTTTGTTTCATTTCTTTTTTCCCCAAAGCTTCTATTCTGGAAATACTGTGATACGTGCTAGTGAGACAGGCAGAACACCAGCCCGTAGAGAAAAGCAGCTGCGGTCCCGGTGTGTCCCTAACCTGGGCAGTCTGCTCTGCAGGCTAACACATTCAGAGTGCTGTTACGAGTGCAGCAGTTGAACAAAAAGAACAAAAGCATCTTGGAACAAGAACCTGACCAATATTCCTATTTGTTGGCAGGAGTATGCTTTCCTGTCTTAGGCAGAAAAATTGAAAACTCTGAGGAAAACAAAAGTTTCTGTGCTTTTTATTAGCATAAATGGAAATAAGGAACTCAAGAAATTAGATGTTATGCATTATGTATCATCTTCCCTCCCCTCCTCTTTGCTTCTTTCTGTAGGACCGTTTGACTTCAGCTCTGGCATGGCAGGCAGACAATGGCATTAGCTAATTTGGCTCTGTGTAGTGCTGAGCATGAATATGAATTAGAGACAAGTGCCTGAGCTCTCATACTGACTTTTGTTTAGCTGTTAATTTGTTTGAATGTTAATGTGCCACATGCACATAAGCTAAATTAGGTTTGAAAATGCTTATTTTCTTTTCATGGCTTCTAAAAATTGAAGCTTTGTTTTATTTTATAAGCTGTTTTCATCCGTTTTATTTTGCTCAAGATAATAAATAAAGAGCATGTATAAACACATCCAAGGTTTAAGATTCGGTGGAACACTACACAATGACCTTCTGACTCTTGAAAGTAAATGAAAAGTTACTCTAGTAAGAGTCTTATTTTGGTATTTGCATTTAGTAGTACCATAACTAATAACTGCACAGCATGTGAGTATTGAGATGTCTTTAAGGTTTTACTTTACATAAATGATTTTGCCTCTAAAGCCATAATAACGCTTAGTCTGGAGTGGGGATTTTTTTTACATCTTTTTACATTTTGTAAAGCTTAGTTTCTGACCCCTTTCTTCTATGCTGTACTACTGTGCATTATGGATCAGCATTGATGAACATGCTGTTTCCGAAAGCTAAGGAAGATATTCATCTAACATTACACAGCTTATAACTTTGGGTACAGAAGATGCATTTGCTAAAGAAATGTTCAGAAAGAGTGGAAACTGAACTGGAAGTATACTGGATTCTGTGGGCATTGGCTTAGTATTTTAAACTTTTATAAATACTTCATTTACAATGGTTTTGCTTTTCTGGTACAGGTATCTCACAACAGGTAATTTGTTCAGAAAGAAATTTGTGTGTAGCCATATGGATGTTAGTTTAGAGCCCAGTGAAATCCCATGACTTGAATATTATCTCATATTTTGAAACTGCTCTCTGAATGGACCTGCTAGAGCTTTCAATGTTCAGCCATCATTTCTGTCTAGTTTTGGGTAGAGTATAAAATCTGCATACATTACATGAAATTTAACTAGGAAATTGTGTATGTCTTCTGAAGTTGAAATCAGGAAATAATTTGAAAAAAATGCTGCTACTATCCTTCATTACTCTCAAAACCCACTAATTTAATACCACATTATTATCTGACTCTGAAATAGATATATTATACTACATTTGTTTAGAGAAAATACGTGCTAGATGGTCATCTGTTTGTTGCATAGCAGTTCAGCTCATGCTAATCTACAAAAGCAGTGAAAGATGGAGTTTAGGTTTCCATATCTAAGTGATTGAATTTTATTTAGATTTATTTTGTTTAGGCTCAGAAAGAGGCTGGTCACAGAGGTGATACACTTCCGATGACTGATGAAGAGTAAACTGAAGTGGTGATACTCTGGGAAGGCCAGAGGGTATTGTAAATGGGCTGTCATGTTAAGTTCTTGGTTTCCATTAAGTTCAACTCACCAAAAAATTTTAGATGTTGAAAGACAGAGTAAGCCAGAATTTCAGCCAGCATCCAAGCCTCACATGGCTATGTGATCCATTGCTCACATTTTATTCCAAATTAAAAAGTTGGGGAATTAACCAGTCTAGTGACACTTAAGCAACAAAGTCTTCCTGGTTTATAACCATTTGCCATGTCTTATGTAGAGCATAGAAATTTCATAAACACTGATTTCCCGATTTGAAGTCTGTTAAAAAGTTTAGATAAGGTGTGAGTGGGAGCCTAATCTTATTCCCTTTTACCAGAAGCCATGTAAGCTCCTAACTCACTTTTTGGTTTTGACAAATTTTATCAACTTGCAGAAATGACGTGAGTAAATACTTTAGCTGTGATTGAAATTCAGGTGTTCCTGTCATACATGGTCTTGCTCTGATCCCCAGGTAACACATCTTAGCATAATGGTGGTTTTATCTGGCTTTCTCTTCAGTTTAGCGTCTGAGGATACTGTGTGTGCATTTTTCTGTTAAAAAAGGAAGCGTTTTAAATATTAAAACTGAATCATGGATATCACATCGTAGATATTTATGGTTGAATAAATAGATACAGTGACTCTTGTTTGTATTATTAAATCTTTACCAATAAATATACTACACTTAAATCATTTTTGTGTTTCTGAAATATGTCTATTCCCAGTTCATGCTAAATTTCTTTATATTAGCTAGTTGAGACAGTAACAGCAGCTGGTGAAACAGTGATATTTTATCCAATGATGCCTGTGTCACATTTCATGCCAATTATTATATCTTAAGAAATTCAGTTATATGAAATTTTATCTGCAACTAGCTTGTGCTCCCTGGCTTTTAAATTCTGTACCACTAAGCAGAATTCTAGGGTTTTAATCAAACAATGCACCTTTCAATGGTTAAAATATTTCTAAAAAGGGTGGAAAAAAATCCCTCAACGGAATGAAAAATATTTCAGATACAGTTTTTGGATGATATCCAGTTTCTACATTAAAAATGCTCTCCAACACCAGACGAAGCCTGAATCATAACGACTCATTTAATACCATGTTCTCTCTGAAAAGAAAATGAGATCAGTAGTTAAATGAAATGCCCACAGATCCCGAGCATGGTGCACAAGATCAATAAAGATGATAATGTAGAGATGTGGGAGGACACTAAACTGGTCTGTTACTTAAGATTTATTTTGTCTTCCTGAATCTTTCAGAGTGCTCTATGGAAACAAGATCACAGAGATTCCCCAGGGCCTTTTTGATGATCTTGTGTCTCTGCAACTGCTGTGAGTATGATCCCTTTCCTCTTCTTTATTTTACAGACTAGCTAGATTTACTGTTTTTTCAGCTTCTGACATTAATATGGTCACCTTTTCCACTGAAAACTCACTGAGACATGCTAGTCTGTTGTTTCTGTGTCAGACAAGAGGGAGGCAAGGGCTGAAAGAAAAAAAAAAAAAAAGAAAAAAGAAAGTGCCAACAGTTTTATAGCATAGTGTGTATAATAATGTGTAGTAGACACAGGATTTATGTGTGGGGAGGAAATGAGGGACTTGGTGAAGTCCAAGAAAGGAAATTTGGTCACCGGCTGGTGTGCGGGTGAGGATGCCATGTGATTGTTTTCACATATTTAGCATTTATGGTTGAGTGTCTAGATCCTTGAGGGCTACTGTGTTGCCAGTACCTGCACATGCAAGCAAAATGGGAATAGGAAAGATCTGGTTGTTGCCAGCCGTGCACAGTTCACGTTCTTATTATGCCAAATGTGGCTTTATTGCAAGAGAAAACATTTCAGAATGTGTTGTATATTTGAGTATTTTATGCCATTTGTGATTTAACACACAGCCACGACTGGGGGTAAGATACACTCTTCATTATTTATTAATGGAGCATAAAAAAAATCTCTTAAGCCAAATGCGAAATTGCCAATTTCAGTCACTCTTGTCTCCATAATCACATTGGGAACCAGTAACTCCTTCAAAGAGAAGAAAATTGGATGCTATTTTAGCTAGTCGGTAGTGGGAGCAGAAGTCAAGTGCATTTAATATGTATTCCTAATGTTCTGATTACCATCATGGATGATGCACTCAGTAAGGGTGATATATGATAAATTCTGGATTATATCACACACAGCCCTCCACATCCAAACAGTAAATTATGTTAAATATGGGATAAAAAGTAGCATTTAGACATGTGATTTTAAGCCCTTCTGTCTTGACATAACCAGGAATGAATATCCCAGAGTTCATGATTGCCATTGAAAGTGACACTCTATGATTGTAGTTATTGCTGCATTTAAATGCTTTATAAAAGTAAGCACAGATTTAGGTTAGAAATCCTTGACCAAAGCACTAAAATATGAAATGATTGAAATTGCTCTGTACATTAAGTGGACTACTCAGACATGTAATTTATCTGTAAGATCTTAAATGGACCACTCAGTTCTAGAGAAGGGCAAGCAAGAACACATATGGTTTGGTTATGACAGTCCTTGAGCTGCAGGGTTGGGAACCTGTTTATCTCCTCCTGCACACAGCCACTTGGTTTGTCCTCACCTGCTGCACATACATGTTCTGGCATCTCCTTTCTTCTCTCCTATCCCATACCTCACAAGTTTGTAGTGCTTTAAGCAGCTTTCAGTGCCTTTATGCTATAGTCCTTGTATGCATGTTGTGCAGGCATTCAATTAATTATATACTTAAGTCCAGATGGAGTAATTTTCCAGTCTGAATTGGTTCAAGGGGTGCCTTTTTGTTAAGGGGGCAAAATCTATATGCCCAAGAACCATGAAGAGGTGTTGTACTTCGACCATTTAAACATTCTCAAGCCCAGGAGATGCAAGTGGGTTGCCCTTTTATGGGATTCCCAGAGTACTGTGGCTCTGGAGCCTTTCAGCATCTTCTTGAAAGTGTTTGAATGTAAAGTAGCTTTTGGCAAGGAGAGCATCGAACAATCGGGTTTTAAATGCAAACGAACATGTGCACACTTTTGTGATCGTGGCTTTGAGGCAGCTATTGTGGAATTGCTTGTAGCATTTTAATGGATACCAAAAAAATAAATGGCATTTGTTGGTTTTAGACCTGCTGTTGAACAGTTGGAAGACTGCCCTATGATTAGATCTAATTTAGTGTACAGTGGGCTCTAGATTGGATTTCTTCTTATTAGTCTGGAGACACACTGATAAGAGTGCTCTGATTAAGATATCCTGGTAGCCAGTATAATTTCCTAAGCTTGAGCATTTTTGAAAATATATTGGCATTATGGTAAAACAGGACACAATCAGAAAAGGGGAGTCATTGTGAATCTTGTATAAAATTACTGAGATTTTACTTAGAAGGAAAAAATAATTACTGTGAAATTGCAGAGCAGCTAATATTATTATATACTGTTTTGGATAAGAGTTTCTCAGAAATGTCATTATCCTCCTGTTTAAATATACTGTCACAATATAGGCCCAGATTATTCCACTTTTGTTCTGGCAGAGTTGTCTTACAGACAGTACCACTGATGTGAGAAACACTGTAGCTGGGTAAAGTAATGCTCAGCACAGGTGTGGCAGTGTCTTCCACTGCCCCATTTGACCTTGGTGTATGGGAAATGAAGAATTCAATTCAGAACATGTTTTAGACCACCTTGCTAGCATTAGAATTCTATATTTCTGTCATATAAGAGATGTGGGTAAGCCAGTGTTATGGTATATTTGGCAAGAAGATAACCAAACATGGTTAGTTAATAAGCTTTTTTTGTTGTGGGGTTGTGGTGTTTTTGTTGGATTTTGTTTGGTTTCTTTATTAACCCTTTTTGGTTTATTTAAAATGTTGCTTCTGAAGACTTCATTATAATTAGCTCTTTTAAGTAGTTAGTGTTCCCCACATAAAGAATCATGGTTGGATTTCTGTTAAATTACTGATTTCATAAATCTTATGTCTTTCTAAATACTCAGTTGTAACCAACACAGCAGCAAACATTGCTGTACAAGTCCAACTACACCTCTGTGCTGTGGGGCAGAAGCTTTGTGTGGACCATGTCATCTTCCTTATCCTGTTTGAAGTTGCCAGGAGACAGCATGCTAGAAAGCTACTGTAGTAACTTTACCCCATCCTCATGCATTCTTTTCAGCAGGCTGGGTCAAGTGTCTCCTGGGAATTCTAGGTCAGCATGGATTTTGGAGAGCTGTACTATTTTTCAGAAAGGGATAACTGAAGTCTGCCTTTTTTTTTTTCCCAACAACAAACTGAAACATTCATTTCACTGGGGCAACAGTCCCTCCAAGCTGTGCAGTAGTGTTTGGTTAGTTATCCTTGTTTGTGTAACTTGCATTTCAATGTCAAAAGAATGGAGAGGGTTTCAGTTTAAGGTGGAAGTTTTCAAGTAACCCTTAACTGTGGCCACTTGGAACTCATGGCCAGGAGGCCTTAGACTAACCTCGGTCTGCCTAAAAACTGGAACACATTTAAATGTCCTTCTCACCTGTCTTTGAGTTTTCCTGGAATGTGGACAGGCTCTTTCAGGAGCCCTTGAGCTTGCCAAACTGTCTGGCTGTCACTGCACGTGGGGCACAACATAACACCACACAGCTCTTCCTCTGTCAGCCACACTGTGACAGATGAACCTGAGGGTTGCTCTGCTTCCTCCCAGGTGAGCAAGTGTGCAGAGAAACAGTGAGTGAGACAGTGAGCTGTGGATAATGGGCAACAGGTTTGTTAACAGGGATTTTTTCATATTTACTTCCTTCTCTGCAACCATACTAATACAAACATTCTGGGAGCCTTTTTATTACAGTTATACCCTGCATGCTTCACAGTGCTCTATTTCCTGGAACAAGGAGGTATCATAAAATCCCTAATGTTTAAAGAGATTGTATAGCAGAATAATGTAGGGGATGAAAACTCATGTTTCAAATGTCTGGCAACTATGAATTTTCAGTAAATCCTTTTCCTCAAGGAAATTTACTTTGCATAGTTACTAATCATACATGTGCTCAGGCATGTCGATCCTAAATCTTGTGGTTGTGATCCCAATAGCTCACTGGGCAAGAAAGAATCCCTATAGTGGACTCTGTTTTGATGTTGCTAGAAGCAGATATGCTCCTGGGGTACATGTATGTTGAAATCAGTGGTTTGTTCTATTCCTCTCTCATAAAAAAAAAAAAAAAAAAAGCCAAAATTTTATAGACTTTTCTTCTTCCTATTGTCTGATCATAAGGGAAAACTCAACACTGTAGTTGGAAAAGGCCAATAATCATACTGATGCCTGGAGTGTGACATATTGACAGATAAGGTAACTTCAAAAGTGGTGAAAAATCAGACTTCCAGATCAAATAATCTAAGATGGGTTAAAATTGGAACTAGTCCTAATATTGACAAATTCAACTGGCCTTTATTATAAATAGACTTGTATGAAGTCACAAGTCATGTGTATACTTTCAGAAAGTGCTATTATCAGTCTTCCCAAAATTCAAGCAGACAAATTTTCCTTTGAGAGCATCTCCTTTTTAACCTGCTTTTTATGCTGTTTCTCCTTGGATGAATAGCTGAGATGCTTAGTACTCCCATAGCACTTTTGGTGAGGTTGCTTGGAAAATATCTCTATGGCAAATCTGCCAAGTTTGAAGTGCTTGTGTTGATTGGTAATTGCAAGTTGAATCCCAGTACTTAAACACTTAGAGTAGGATCTACCAATTATTTATTGTATATTTTTGGAGATTTTTAGAAGCACAGAGAAAATCCAGTGAAACACAAACCCATATAAAGTATTTTTTAAAAAATATTAAATTGTATTGGATACATTATACTGTTATATGCACAAGTATCATTAAACAGTGATGCAAACAGTATATAAATGCCAGAACAAAGAAATTACAGTTTTCCATTTCCAAGTCCTTTATAACACAGTAGTCTCTCCTCCTCCCCATAGCAATCTGCTGGCTTTAAGTAAGTATAAAATCTTCTTGTTGTTCTGTGGAGTTCTTTATTCTCAGCAATAAGAGAAAAAAGGCACTAAAAAAAAGAGACCTGACTGGATGTAAGGGGAAACATTTTCATGACAACAAGTCAAGCAATGGAGCAGGCTGCCCAGAAAGTTGTGCATTCTCTGTCCCTGAAGTTTTTGAAGATCAGACTAATTAAAACTCTAAGCAGCCCAGTCTGACATGGTAACTCATCCTATTTCAGGCCGTCTAACAGGACAAGAAAACTCTCAAGCTTCCTGCCCTTCTGAATTATCCTGTGATCTGAGAAAATAATTATTTCTCAGATAAAGCTAATAACTGCATTAATTATCTAAAAACTGGTGATGCTTTGGGTGGGGTTCAGACTAAATGACGTCTGGAGGCCCTTGCAATCTGTGTCATTTCTGGGTTCTTTGTTTCTAAATTCTTAGCTAAATGACATATTTTCTCTTCATTACTCAATGATGTTTCTGGCTGCAGGAGTGATACTATGCGCCCCCTCACCCTTCTAGTCCAGGACAGAATACTCTCTGTGCAGCCCTGTGTAATAGCTTTAGAATCGTTTTCTAGCCGTTTGCCTCAAGCTTTTTTCCTTCAGATTTCTGCATTTAGGCTGCTATTGTGATAATATTACTAAACTCAATAACTGCTGTCTAAGTGAGGGAGCAGCATCTGCCAGACACAGAAACACAATTACAGCCAAGCTCTAATGAAAGACTGCAACAGCATCTGCTTTTTCTGTGTCACTTCTGTAGCCCTGCATGCAGCTTCCCAAAGAACCGTGCGTTGGGGCGTCGGCGTGTAATTCATTAGCTCTTCTGACGCCAGCGCTGGGCTCACCTGACAGAAACACTCCTGGTTATTATTACACAAGGAACTAACTTCCTGACAGCCCAGGAAGTCGAGAAAATGTGTCTATAATGATGTGCAGCTGAATTATCTTGTGATTATCTAAAATCAGCTGTGACCTTATCTGCAAGTCTAAGTTAGACAATATTGAAATTTTTAATAACAGATGTCCAGTTGCTATGACAACATGGGCTTACAATGCTCCAGGTAGTAACGTGAGTGCCACGGGATTGTTTTATGGACAATATTCAACAGGAGTTGCAGTCTTTTTTTTTATCAGAAATGAAAGGAGGTCTTTAAAATATCTCCAAAGCAGGGCTGTGAAAATATGCTCTGTGCTTCCTTCTTGAATCATTATCAGCTTAAGAATTTTCCATTTTAATTTATATTGAATAAATTTGTCATCACCATCATTCCGTTTCCTGAACATGGCGAAACACTTGTACTATTTCAAGGAGCACGATGATGGTTTCAGACTGGTTATTAAAAGCTGAAGCACTGACAGACTCTTGAGTGGTCAGTCATCACATTAGAAAATGTAAATTTTAGTAGATGTCTAAATATCTTGACACAGTGAGAGGCAATCAGATTGCTCCCCTACACTCTAGGCTATTCTGAAATGTTCCTGGAACGTAATATAATTATTTTGCCACTAAGTAGGCAGGGGCACACACATTGTCATTGACTCCTGGAATGACAGAGTTATTGATTAGATACTTCTATATTGGCACTTCATCTGTTCTCCAGTGTGAGCTGTGCTAAATCAAAGGTTTTTGAAGAGAAAATACTGGGGGGCGGAAGGCAAGCCAAAAAGTTTTTTGACTTTTTGTAATAGGTTTTGTATATCTGAACGAATGATTTCTGCCAAGAGTCCGTTCTTTGCTGCCTTACAGTGCTTTTGAATGTAAGTGAAGCCTTTGACTATTGCTATTCTATAAGTCAGGTATGTTTAATTTGTATTCTGCTGTTACCCATGCAAAACTCTTCCATACTAGTCTCCTATGGATTTTACATCTGCCTTTTTCTGGTGAGTTCTCGTTTTCCCCGGTGGAGTCTGGCACATGGGATGTGCCAGCCAGTTCATGGGATGCAGAACATTTTCATTCTCATCATGTTGTCATCACTGTCAAAATTCAAAGCCAGTGAAAAAGGGAAGTTTTCCAGTGGCTTTTGTGCAGCTTTTCTCCCCAGCACTTTCCTTTTCGCTCGTTAACACAGCTAAGATGATTTCTGATCCATCCTGTAGCAGCAGCAATCACCCTGCAGTCTCCAGCAAGTGCTCAGGTTGCTAGGCTGCTCTTTCATTCCCCAAGTTACGGAGCTGTTTCCTAAGAGCTGGATTACTTGACTTTACTGAGCTGAAAATACAAACATTGCTAAGGGTAGAAGCCATGTAAACATCCCTATTTGCTCTTAAAAACCAAATATAATTTTGCGTTCAGAGTTCAAAATGTTATTTAAATGTTAATCACTTGAAACTGTGCTTGGGCATATAATTCAATTATGGGACCATCTTCATTATGCAGATGGTGCTTATGAGCATCTGATACAATTACAGTGCCAATTCAGTACACATTCATTCAAAAAACTTCACTGAAACACATTATTATTTCAGTGTGTGTGTGGACAAATTCACTTTTTCAGGAAGTGGGTTCATGGAGTTGTAATGCTGCTTTGTTCTTTACTCTCAATGGCGTGTAAAACACAAAGGCTTTAACCATTCTGCTGTATTCTGTGGTGGTCCTAGGCTTGCAAGAGATTTCTTCATGGTTTTGACATATCCAGAGGGATGAAAATGGAGACTTGAGTGAATAAACCATCATCCCTCTGGGTAGCAGGCAGTTTTATTTCTATTTGAGTTTTTAACCTCCTTTTGAAAGCTGTACCACATCTGGAGAGTGTGTGTAAATCTCATCCAACCAAGCTGATAACAAAATAGGAAAATTAGTGGAATTTGCTTTCACCACAAACTGGTGCAAAATAAATACCATGTAATTCTTGCTAAAATAAAACTCAACTTTTAATATCATCCCTTTTTTTGATGTGAGTCCTATAAAAGGAACCCTTTGTGTGTTTTGCAGTGTGGTTCAGTGTTTAAAGAAGATCACTGTTTCTGCCTCCTAGAATATGTTTTTCTCATTGCCTTTGTGTTTTAAACAAATTTTTGTAACCACTTCCAACTCAATGTGAGCCCAGCCTTGTATGCCTAATTAATAGTAAGATGCCATTAGGGAGGCTGTAATAGTGAAGAAAGATTAGGCAAAGAATTGCAATTTATATAGGGGAATATCCATAGAGGGGATATTTTAAAATAACTGAGAATTTTGAGAGGCATATAAACCTTCATGCTTCTGGCCAAAAGTCATCTTCTAACTCACAGCAGGTAGGAGGAAAATAATTTTAGGGGTGATTTATTCTGCTTTCTTGCAGTTTTTCACTTCCCCCCTCCCATTTCTCACTGATTCTGATCAGAAATAGGCCATTCATCTAGCTCACGATCAACTGAGAATGGCCACATCTGTGTTATTGTTGAGCACACTGTCTGTCCTCTTTAGATTTGGGTACCGCACATATATTGCATAGATGATGTACAGAATAGCTGTTGACCCCTCAGAAAAGCTGCGTAGTGCCTGAATTTCCACTTCTGAACAGTCTGCACAAGCACGTTCCTGTTCCAAATGACTTTCTCTGATGTGTGGAGGAGAGTGTGCCTCTGTATTTGTGGCTGTAGAAAGGATCAGTTTCTCTTATTTTTGGTGTTTGGCTCTTACAGGAATGTCACAGATTATATCACCATGAATCTAGTAATTGAAAATCCATGCCAGCAAGATGGGTGACACTGTGAATTCTAATTTCCAACATTGGATCTACTCATGTTTTGTTGAAACTAATCAGAGAATGAATCCGAATCCTCTCAGTTCACTGCGGTTCTAGGTCAGCTTTGCTCTGAGGGTTTACTAAGTGGGATCAATGATGGTTAGACTTCAAGCCCACTCTTCACGCAGGAGTAAATAGGATTGCTTTGGCTTGGATGAAGGAATGGCTGTAAGAAACAAGTAGTAAGAGATGACATTACTGTCTGCTGTTGAAGCAAAATCTTAGAAGTCAAATGCATGGGAGGAACTGTTCCTGTAGGCTAATATGCAAATTACCCTGTTACTTTTGGTGCAGTCAACAGGAGAGCGGATTAGGTGTCATGTAATTATCAGTCACAGAAATACAGAATGCAGAGGGGTCATACTAGTGTTGCTTATGATTTCATAAAACTATTTTAGCTATTAGTTCATGCAAAAATGTAATCATATTTATTCATCATTGCCTTCTGTGGGACTTCGTCTTATCTAACGTCAGAGTTCATTACCCACAACATATAAAGAGGAAAATTCAAATAAATTGATATTGACTTTTTTGTAGGCTAGAAAGGTGAGTTCTGCTCGGATACCTTCTCATTTCAAAACTCTGCGTTCCTGTTCTTCTTGAGGAAAGAGTTCTACTCAAGTATGGGTCTTTTATGTATCACAACTGCTGTAGCCATTTACTGCAGTAATGAGGCTCTGCCAAAATGACAGTAGGAGCAGAGAGCTGTAATGAGCATACAACTTTTGAGAGGTTTCAGCAATACAAAGGCAAGGTGCCGTGCAGAGGAAGCACCTCTGAAGTTATTTTTTTTTGAGCAAACAAAAAGCATCACATGCAGCTAACAAGCATGTTGCCTGTAGCAGCCTGTGTGCAGTTTGTTAAAATGGGAGCTCTCGGTGCTGTCAGAGATGCGTTTAAGATGGTATATTCGCTTGCTGAGCAAGGGGGGATACCTGTAAGCAGGTTTGCCTTCTGATTTACTCTTACTGCGGTGCCTCACAGAAAGCCACAGTGTTGCAATATTAAGCCCTTCTAACTCCTTGACAAAGTAGCAAGAATTTTGTGTCATAGAGAACTGGGTTGACTGCAGATTTTGTTTGCAATGTGCCGTGTTTCTCAGGCTGTTAGTAGTCAAAATATGTGGATTTGGGCTTTCATGAGTAGAGTAGGTAATTTCCTTCTAAGTGTAAAATACCACATATTCAGATGACAATGACAATTTAAATGTTCTCGTGTTTGATTGTCTCAGAGGGAGATGGAGCTTATTGTTTGGATTGTATGTACTTGTTATACGTGACAGAACCCCAGCTGGATAATCTAAGAGAACTTGCACGAGTACTGTCCAAGTTTTTGTGGCTGAACTGAGTCAAACTGGCTACTGTGCAGATGTGCAATTTTTATTTTTCAATTTTTTTTAAGGGATGTAAATTGCCTTCAAGCTGCTTTTCCACAATTGCCCAGGAACCTGGTGTAACTGGAATGGAGTAGGTTTATAGAATTGTAGGACGATGGAGGTTGGAAGGGACGTCAGGTGATCACTAGCGTGAGACTGGAGAATCCTTGCTCAGAGCAGAGCCACCTTATTGGCGCAGAGCAGGTTGCTCATTGCTTTGATTGCTGTGAAAACCTCCAACAATGGAGACTGCACAACTCCTCTGAGCTACCTGGCCCACCACTTGGCTGCCCCTGCATATGAAGTGAACTTGCCTTTCAGTAGGTTTCAGTCCAGATCCTACACTTCCCTCTTCTTGTCTCTGAGGAGAATCACGTTTTCTTTCTTTCCATGATCAAATTAACCCTGCACTACTTAACAAAAGATGTCAAACTTCTGGAATTTCAATTAGGCTTAAGACAGCTGCTGGTAGAGAAAACTGGGGGGGGGGAGGGGGAAAGTTCTTCTAATTGTGAACTTTGTGTATGGGTGTGTGCATTGAATAAGAAAGTGGGGAGTATTTGCCATCTCTGTAAATGTTAAGGTGAAGATTTCTTTCACTATTTGTGTAGAATTATGAACAAAGGCAAGGGGCTAGGCATACATAAATAAAAGATATCTTTGAAGTATTTTTAGATAGCTAGCATTGTTCTATGTCTGTATATTCCCCAGCTATGAGAGTACTAATATTGACTGTGTGTTTTTTTCACCTTTTTAATGTAACAGGCAAATGGAGACCTTTAAAGATGGGTTGGTTTGGTGACTGGGTTATTTTTTTACATTTAACCCCAAAGTTCAGTCTATCTTTATTTGATTATTATGAGATTAATGAGTTATAACCATTTCCTCTCTTTCAGGCTTCTCAATGCCAATAAGATCAACTGCCTGAGGGTAAACACGTTCCAAGGTCTGCATAATCTCAAACTGCTATCTCTTTATGACAACAAACTGCAGACCATCAGCAAGGGGCTCTTTGCACCTCTCCGATCGATCCAGACTCTGTGAGTACGAAGGCATATCAAAAATGACAGCTCTCTCTCTTTCCCCCAAAGATGTTGCCTGTCTTTGCAAAGGCTTTGCCTCTGACATTAAGACAATTTGGAAGAGATCCCAGGATAGCAGCCCCTCCTTCTCTGGCAGAAATAAAAGGAGCAAGAAAGAGAAGTGTTGCATAAATTCAGCACAGCGAGCTATGGATACAGCCTGCCCATAGTGGCATAAAGGTCATAAGTGTATTAAGCTCCCAGAGTAATTCATTCATGCTGTTTGTTGGGAAGATAATAGATAAATTTGACTCTGTACAATATATGAACAGCAGATTCTATTAAAACCATTGCCTAACAGTTTTTAATGAGCGAGTGAGTCAGCATCTCTCCTTGCCAGATCCAAGTCCTTCTGTACAGTTCGTGCCTTCTGAAACCACATTTCAGCTGAAATTCCACTTAAGGGAATACATTGTATTATTTGATCCATTCAAAAATCCATTAAACATTTTCTGAGAGTCTTTGAATTGGAGACATTAGGAGAAGAAGGATCAGAAGCAAAACCAGAAGCAGAAGTGTAGAAATGATTCAATACTTTACAGCTGGTTTCATCCTAAAGCTGTGAGTAGTAAGATAACAAGGTAAATAGTACTTCTTCAGAGCTGGAGTTGGCAGCCTCAAATCAATGACAGCCAAGGAAGAACCCCCTAACCCAATTTTGTGTATATGAGATGAGATATATTTCTCATTTTTGTGCATGTATAGGGATAAGGCTCTGTGTGTTTGTGTAGGATGTAGGTATATGCATTTCCAGTATTAAAATATATCATCGTATGTATACATGTATCTACACATACTGGAATAGATATGCACATTGTAGGTGTATATACTGTAATACCGGAAAAGTATATATACACATGCAAATACATATTTTAGTACTGGAAATGCATTGACCAAATTAGTTTCTTAAATGTTTTCATTCATATAAAAATGAACTAATAGGGATGATTTCTAGCAGCAGGGTGCCTGCTACCTCCTCAGGCAGCCACAAGCACAACCTTAATTTCCAACAGATATCTGGCCAGTGTGTATTGCTGCAAAGCATTAGAGCATTAGAATAATCACGTGCAAGCCCCTCTCAGTGCTGCACCCCCCCACCCCACCCCCACTGTCTTCTGCTGGAATGTGCAATATATGTACATAGATAAGTAAACAAGGGCAACAGAGAGGGTTCATTTACAGAGGTGTTTAAGATTTGTGAAGTTAAACAATGCGCAACACCCTTAAGGTATAAAAATGCCTCCTGGGCTTCCATGGGGTTTCCGTTTGCACTCCTCGTGGTTGCTACTCAGAATGGACTTGTTGCTTGACACCAAGACACTTTTTCATTAAATGTTTTGATTCATTCTCCCATTCTTAATACTCCAAGTGGTTGCCATTTTCTGCCTTTTTTTCTAGAGCTACAAAACCAGTCCCATATCCTGTCTGTATTACTTTGTTTGTTGTTTGGACCTTTCACACCAGGAATGGCTCTACTACAACAGTAATCTTTAGTTTCTTCAGGCACTTTCATGCTATGTATGGTTTCACTTCCCACTCCAGGACAGCCCTTGCCCTCTTGTATATTATACTTGGTCTGTTAAGTGGCAGTTCATAAATACAGCTGCAAACAGAAAAGAGAAAAAATTTCTACAGGTGGAAAAAACACACTAACAGAGCAGCATTCCTGTGAGGCTATAGTTTTACACCTCTGTCCAAACCAAATTTAACCATCTGTCTTTTTTTTTAATTGTCTTTGCAGTTATTGGAGAGCTATGTCCCACTCCCCTGTAAACTAAAGGGAGTAGTGCGTGTTAACTGAGATCAGAATCAGGCGGTGAGAAAGACCTGACAAACTCTTCTGATACAAGTGCTCAACTTTGTCAAGCAGAACCAATCTGAACAGCAACAAAGCAGTGCTGTTTCCCTCCAAGATACTCTGAAGTCTAAATAGCCAGTTAAGATTAGTGCTATAATACCTATTTCCAATTGTGTGGGAAATATGTTGCGCAGATTTTGGTGGAAGACAGAGTCAAGTTCTACCTGTATAAACAGTTCAGTCTCAAAAGTAAAAATTTTTGCTCCAGGAAAAAGTACATATAAGAGGAATGCTATTACACATGATGAGTATATGCAAATACCAATTTCACTCTTGAGAAAAGACCTCTGGATTACTTATAGCTTTGCCCACAGATCCAAGGAGCTTTCCTAATTCATATTTTGATCCCTAGGAAACTGAGCTTTCCAGCAGTGTTTCTTTTCAACCAGGATACAAAATGATCTTCAGGTCAGGTGCATCTAAAAAAGTGCGTTTTTCTCAAAAGACAGCATATCAAGCTCTCAGGAGAAAGCGTTGGACTTCGTAGACAGGAGGTCTGTGTCCTCTAAATCGGACTTTGCTATCTTAATTTTTGTTTCCTCTGTGAAAGGACTTGCGGCAGGCTTAATGAGCTACGAAATGTGATAGCTCACAGAATTCTCCCATTCGTGTGTGGCTCTGCGTGGTTTCCGCCAGGCCTGGGTTTTTGGAAGCTTATTCAATTACTCTACTCTTCAGGTTTGCGTTTGTGAAAACCAGTGATGGAGTACAGTGTCACAGGTCACTTCTGATTAAACATGCCATCCTTCTCGCAGACATTTAGCTCAGAACCCGTTTGTGTGCGACTGCCATTTGAAGTGGCTGGCTGATTACCTGCAGGATAATCCGATCGAAACCAGCGGCGCTCGGTGCAGCAATCCGCGTCGCCTTGCCAACAAACGAATCAGCCAGATCAAGAGCAAGAAGTTCCGCTGCTCAGGTAATTCATTTATCCAGCTTGGACTGCACTTTCAGTTCAGAAATAAGCAGGTCCAGAGAGGCTACTAATCGAATCTGCAGGACAGTGTTTGCTATAATGGATATTATGGAGCATCTTTTAAAATTAGATTTGGAAAATTCAGTTAGTTCACCAGAAAGCCAATTAGCTTATGGATTAAAAAAAAAGAAAGAAAGAAAAAAAAAAAAGGGGGGGG
>NW_008633327.1:48240-105658 GCF_000691845.1 Merops nubicus | reverse complement strand
GAAGGTGGGACACGGGCGATGGGGGATGGTTTATAGCTGTCTTCTGTGTGTCTCTTAAAAACAAAGAAAAAGAAAAAAGAGAAAAACCTCATGGCGTTTATTTTTAAAGCATTACTAAGTTATGTCTAAGGAAAAAAACGAAGAGGTATATGAATCCATGTGGCAAATGTCCTATTTTGAAGGGGTGGAAGGTGGATGGATTGTCATTTGTATTCAAGTAGAACTCTTACTGACCTTACTAAGAACTGAGCTCGTTAGTTCTCAGACCTAAAAGGCTGATGGCAATATGAAGGAGTTTTTTATACAACTGGCAATGGGCATTTCTGACCTAGCATGTGAGTGAAGCTGGGGTTGGACTGCCATTGATTCATATACTTTCATAGATTATTTTTTTATACCCACAAGTAACATGCAGTAATTCAAGTAAGACTGCCATCGAAGTTGGTAAGATTGTGTGTGTTAGTGAGTTTTGAATCAAAACTTGCATCAGAGCTCAGGCAAAGATTTTGTGTTGTGAACTAGATGGGAAATATTTCTGTCTAAAAGTAACCTCTGAAGTAACATAAGCACATTTTCTCAACCCTATCCTTTATTTATGGCCCAGCCATCAGTAAAAGGACATTTATTGCTGTATACAGCACAACTAAGCAGACTGCTTCTTTGGGGGGGGGGGGGGGGGGGGGGTTGACGCGGTTCCTATTGGTTATATATTTTAGATTACTGCATTTTTGTATACTGTAAAGACAAGCAGGTTTCAGTGAGCAAATCCATCAGTGTGTACTGAGAAGAAAAACAGAAAAATTACTATTATTGATGGAGAACCTTGCAGTGTTTTCTATAAAAATTACTATGATTTTTGTCTTTTTCCTCTGAACAAAAAAATAAATACTATGATTAATTGTGTTCCTGGTGGTAAAAGATTAATGAGTCTAGATGGGGATGCAGCGTGGAACTGAATGGCAGCAGCCCAAAACAAGCTGTGGTGCTTTGTGTACGTCTGTGAGCAGTATGCTGAGCTAACCCTCTCTTCATGGGGAAAATAAAATGAAGCTAACTTCACTTGCAGTCAGGTTTTCTTGGGCATGCTTGTTAAAGTCTTCAATCACTTGTGACTCAAGCCACAAAATTTATAATCAGACCTGAAATTCTGACATGCTTTTATCTAGGGTTTTGGATTGTGTCCATCATAGTAACAAAATAATTAGCCAGTAATATTCATATTTAAAGAAACTGGAAATGAAAATGCATAAATACAATTCAGAAAGGAAAGTAGAATGCAGAAACAGATTGGTATAAATCTGTACCCAATTTACTATTGTTATTTTCTTCTGTTTTTATTCATAGGCTAGAAAGATGAATGTTCTGTATGTGCATGCATGCCTTGAACAATGGTACAGGTTATTGGATAAGGCAAACACCATCTGATATCGTTTATGAAAGATCATAACTAAGAAGAGCAACAATGCAGAACACAGTACCTGGTGATGTTGAGAATAGTATTTTGTGTGTTCTTATCTTGGGGGTCCTTTCCTTGAGGCATTAGGCTGCTTTTCCCTTGGTCTCCAGTTCTACAATTATATCAAAACCACATGCATAAGACATAAACCTGACTTATGAAGGAGAGCAGGGATTGCACAGCTTCAGAACAAAGATTTCCGCAGGATGAAAGCTAATTCTATTCAGAAGCTGAACAGAGGAGGTATCCTTGCCTGTAGAGTTTCCAGATGGCAATGAGATACATTGTACTCGACTCCCTGTCTGCTCACATGAGACAGGGGGAGCGCCTAATGATTTAGAAGGATCTTCGTAAATCAATCCAGAGAACAGACATCCTTGGCACCTGTTCTGCTTAAGTTGTCCCTTTGAATCATGACTGCGTCAGACTTGGCATTTAGCAGGAATTTTCCATGTTTTCATTTTGAGGAATATGTTTCATCCCAGGACTTGACACAGCATGTCTCTGTACAGGAAAGTCCGTGAGGTATGAATCTTCATCATTCAAAGTCAGACTGTTAAGCAGTGCTTTGTGTTATCCAGGGATGAGCCAGCACAGTCCTACTGGGATGGTAGTGCTTAGTAACTCGTCCGTGCCCCTGCTGGCTGTGGGATTCATCTTTTCCTCAGTGTATGATAAAAGAATTGTTATTTTAAATACTTTTGTAAATGTGTATCTCTTTTCTCAAAGGATTCTCATTTCAGGATCCTACTATTTTAATGTAGTTAGTTCAATACATTTCGTACATGTCAGTGGTCAGGTAGATGGTTTTGCAGGGAAAACAGAGGATGTGAGGGCTTGATTAAGGAAGCAATGTGAGAGATTTTTATCCTAACCTGGTCTTTAACCTTTGAGAAAAGCTGAAGATGCACAGAAGGTGGGAACTCTGTGGGAGCAGGTACTAAGCCTGAGTCAGGATCACACCCATTAGTAGTTAAACTTCGGTGAGCTTAATACCTTGACATCAGGGAAAGGACCAGATCTGAAGTTGTCCTGAAGCAATATGTGTGTTTTCCACATTCATTTGAATTCTACAAAGTATCGTAAAGGGGACTGTCAGGAAGGACCTAGGATGAGAAAAAGAAAAATGTGATTCTTCAGTAAATTAAGAGCAGAAAGGGTGCTTTTTGTATGAGGATAGAAGAGGGATTAGAAGGAATGGTGAAGAAAGGCTGAGATGTTTAACGTTTCTTCAAACCGAAATGGTCGAGGAACATCAAGAAGGTAATGTTAAGAAGACACATTCAGAGGTGCAAATAGGCTAAACAGGCTAAAACTTCATTCTGCATTTTTTTCTTTCAGTTTTTATTCCATCTCCTCACCATCCTTTTAGAGAGCAAGAAAATATTTAGCAGGAAAAACTTACTTCTCTTTTTAATTCGTCATTAAGGCACTTTTCCCAGATACTATTTCCTCCCTGAACCAAATGACTCAAGCTTTAACTGATAATGATGGAACAACATCTGCAAAGGTTATGAGTGGACATAAGAAGGAGATTCTGTGCAACAGGGAGATCATGTACATAATCCTTTTTAAAAGGAGAATTGGAAGCATTATAGCATGAAATGAAGGAACAGCAGGGAAAGGGGCACGTTTTTGCCCAGGGCTGCGAGACAGGCAAAGCTGTGGAATATGCTATCAAATGTTTATGCCTCATATTGCAATAGATACTACTTCCTGTGGTTTGCTGTCTTTCTTTTAATGTGATGCACCAAAATTCTAATAACCCCCCCCCTTGCTGAACTCTTTCCCAACAGCTATAGAATCTGAGATGAAAAAAGGCTTTTCTGAAAGATAAACTGGAGGAACAGGCTGTGATGAATTCTTTCTCTCTTCTGTTTAGAAAAGGGAAATATTGTCGTTTTCCATAGGAACAGTGGAAATCTGATGATTATTTTCTTTTTGGTTGCATCTGCCCACTATGACCACCTAAGGATCCAACGGTACTTGCCAGCCTTAGGTCACTGGAGGCTGCTATCTTAGTAGGAATAGGAGGAAGAAAAGAACAACAAAAGTCTCCTGCTCAGTAGCATTTGATTAAGTTCTCTGCACAGCAGTTTTGTTCTCTAAAGCAGTGCTGGGCTTTAGGAGGAAGGGAAATGAATCTGTGAGCAGATTGTGTTGTCTGTGATGCCTTATTGTCACTTCAAGAGTTGGCAGGATCCTTGATTGCTGCGTGACACTGTGTGTGAAGTAGACTTTGCAGAGACCTGCCCTTGTATTCAGCTGCATTTCTTCTTTTTCCCTGTGATATGTTTTTGTTGTTCAGTATTTTGTGAATTTCAAGAGTGATGAAGGTTCCATCCGCTGTACTAACACAAACCATTTCCAATAACGGACAAAGTGTATGTCTATCTATGACCATGACATTACAAAAGCTTTTTAACTTCTATTTCTTAGAAATAATAGTCTTTGAAATAAGGTTACTAGTTGAAATACTATGAAGTGAACATATCTTCCTGCTTCATTTTGCACTGGGACATGCACTGTATCTAACTGACTTTAATGAGTTACTTCAGTTCCGGGTAGTGCTGTATAAGTCAAAGCACAGGGAGTAACAGGAGGAGGGCAGTGAGCCACCTGGCAGTAGAGTTCTCTCCTTTTTGGACACGGCTTCTTGTTAACCCAACCCAAATCAAAGTCAGCCTCTTGGTATATATGGATCCAGAGCTTGCATGTTTAGGGCTAGTGTCATATCTTTCATGCTATCCCATGTTATTAGACAGTAATGTAGTTGCTGTTTATTGACTCAGAATTTTCAAGGCATTTGAGAAAACTACTTCTTACTGATTGGAGTTTTCCTCCTAATTCTTTGTGTCTTTTCCATTCACTGTCTTCATGTATATTCACCTTTCTTGGGTTACCTACTTTGGAAGAGAGTTCCTATTGTGATCACCTGTAATTTCCTTCTCTCTTCTCTGTGTTATTTTAGCCTTAGAAGCAGAGAACTGCAGTGGACAGAGTGTTCCCAGTCAGGAGAGCACAGGCCACATCTCTGGGCTTTTTGTCTGGTCCCTATGGCAGTTCATGCATTTCCTCCCCACGGTCTCCTAAGGTTATCCTTTCTCTGCTCTTAGTGACATGTAAACACTGTTTAAGCTCTTTGAGCTCTCTAAACGAAAGGTGCAATGTATTGTTAATCCTCAAACACCGTTTAAAAGTCACGAAAAGTGAGTGAATTTGATCCAGATCTTACATTATTTATCTGATTGAAACACTCTCCTGTTGTTCCTGTGATTTGCCAATCACTCCAGTAACAACTTTCCAAATTCCTTCCATTTTTAGTAAGCAAATAGTAATTTACAGCCTATGAATTTGTATTCCTGCCCTTGGCATTCTGTGTGTGAAGGAAAGCAGCGATGCCCCCCTGCTCTTGTAGGAGCACCGCAGCGACACGTGTGCGGGGCGTCAGGCCTGTGCCTGCCCGTGGTGGGCTCTCCAGCAGCTCCTGCCTCAGCAGGCACTGAGCCCTGGCAGCCTGTGCGTCTGGCCGTGCTGGAGGATTGGCAGTCCTGCACAAGGAACACGCCTTGCATCATCAGAGCTTTTGCCTGGGCAGAGTGAGGCAAAGGAATATGAAACATCAGCGATAATACGGGACAACTGGAAAAGCAACTGCATTCAGATTTCTTCCTGTGGCGGTTTTTTGGTGTTTGGTTTTATTCAGTTAAATGCTGTATGTTTAGGTTTTTTTTTCCCTGAAAGACAGAAAGGCTCAACAAAAATACCTTCAGAAACTCTCTGAATATTGTGAAACTGAGGATATGCATTTGTTTTGTGTGATAATAGTTCTATATCTGAATGGAAAATGTTTAACAACAACAAATCACCTGCAGATTAAATCCTAGACTGAATTAATTCATAATTATGAATATGAAATGTTCACTGCACACTGTAACTCAGTAGGTTTGAGGTCTGGTTTGCATGAAATTTTTCTGAAGTTGAAGTCACTAGAGAATGTAATGCAACTGTAGTAATGGAGCTAAATTCTTTTGTACAGTAGAAATGTTTCTGTTGAAAAAGTACTTTGGCTGTACTGTATGCTGACTGTAGCCCTCCTTTTTCTGTAAATCTTTGGTAGCAATTCAGATCTTTATGTTAATATTTGTGTCACTTGCACTAACCCTTCGCTAGCTCATGATGAACACTACGGTGAAGGTTTCCTGCACTACAGGAGGGGGGAAGTAGGCAGAATGAAAACCATTTTACTCAGAGAAGCATAAGTTTAACAACATAGAGCAGGTGGATCTCTTTGGCAGAGAGTATGGTTCTTCAATAAGAAAGTAAATTGATGTGCCCCAGTTAAAAAGTTTAAGGCTGTGCCTCGTTTTATTTTTAACTTGAGGTAGTCTTCAAAAAAAACTAAACATCTGAACTGCTTTATTATCAGCCAACCTTCTTATTTGCAATTACAGGAAAGAGGCAATGAAAAGGGAGAATGAGTGTGTTGAGTCACATCCATATCACTTAGGCATCCAAATAAAGTAGTTGTCCTGGATTCCTCATGTAGGCAGAGTATGGAGCCATATATATTCCTCACCTGAGATCTGAGTTGTTCTCTGGAGGGGTCTTCATTAGCTGTGGCAGAAAGCTGAGTGATTATTCTCGTAACTCAGATACCTCAAAAACTAAGGTGAGACAAAGTTTGTTCTCTTGTCTCACATTTCTATTGCCAGTGTTGAGATGAAGCTGAGCCACACTTATCAGAAATGCCAAGTTAGCACTTTTTTGTGTGTATAGCGGTCACTGAAATAAGATAAAGAAAATAATTGGAGAGGCATGGGCATGAAGAGAGCTAGTCAGCTAAAACCTGTGCAAGATTGTTTGAGCCTGCAATTGGACAATAAATTTTCATCTGACCACTGTGAGACTGTGGCAGTCTCCTGAGGTGTTACAGCTTGATGGGACAGTTGAAAATAGGGTCCTGTATTAAAATTCTTACCAAACAGTGAATTTAGTGAGTGATAAACAAACAGATCTTGGATTGCAAGAAGTGAGTTCATTCGAAGAGCAAACCATACCATGCTCTTTGAATGAAAGGTGTATCTGAAGGGTGGGGCTCTTCATAAAAAGCAACAAAAGTCTGAAGGATATGATCATGCCTTTTTCAGCATTCTCTCTTTTTTTGCAGAATGATCTTATGTACATCCAAAGCCTTACAGAATTTGCTTTTTAATATGCAATTTACAAAGTAGCATGCTTCCCTGAGTTTTATCTATTCTATTTGCAAAAAAAAAAAAAAAAAAAAAGCCCCAATAGCCAACCACAAAAGCAACAGGAGGAGGCTATGCTCCTGCACAGTTTTTGCAATAGTTTGCAATGAGCAGAAAGGCCAGAATGTGCCTGTGGGGTATTTTGTCTCTTATATATTATAGGGAAATAAATTATGGTTTTGGCACTTTTCTTTGTGTGCTCATTCCTCTTGTTCATTGTAGTTGATGATTAACTTAGGCAGTTATTGTAAGCAGTGTTTAATTAGTGCGGCGAAGGAATAGAGACTCATTCAAACTATTCTCTAGGGGTTTCTTAGGAAGACATTTGCAGGGCTCTGACTGCATTTCTTTCCAGTAGGACTGAGAGAGTTCATTGACAGTGAAATTACTGAGTTTATTACAGATATTCCACTTAATACTGAAAATCTGTATATAATATAAAAGTCTTTGGAAGATAAGAGCTAAGAACTTCTCATTCCTTACCAGAGTATTGGGGATTAGTTTATCTGAAGAGCCCATGCCAGGATTGCTGCATTATTAAACCAGTGTAGGAATAAGCGTATGGAACAGTGCATCCTTCTTCATTAGAGCCATACAAAATTATTGGCAGGAATGGTAGTTATAGGTATAATTTCTAGATAAATGAGGTGTGGATTCCAGGGTTATGCATGCTTTGAATGAATCAAGGAAGAAAATTAATGCCTCTTTGTGCTGTGTTATGAGTCACAAAAGAAAATGAATAATCTAATTTTTGTATCCGTTAGGACTCTGGCTGGCTTGGCAGCTTGTGAGGATTGAAGGTTTATTGTGTTAGGTATCTCTAAAGAGCTGCTTTAGTTTCTTTCTTAGATATCAAAGATAGGCAGTAAACCCAAATGTCTTATTCACATTGCTGTATGCAGATCCACAGCATGAGGTGACTAAGTTAACACTAATTATTTTCTGGAGTTCCCAAGTAATTGTGCATTGACTTTGTGCATAGCAATGCTGCTTCATAGCAAATGGTGAGGCAGAGCCCCTTGCTGGATTAGCTGTCTTCTCTGCTCAAGTACCTGCATTGTTCTCCACGAGGGCAGTGAATAATCTGTTTGGTGCTGACTTTGTTCTTTGAGCAATGCAAACCCCTTACTAAGGAAAGCGATATTTTTTTTAAAAAGCACAAGCATTAACCTTCACTGAAGTGCAGCAAAACGTTCTTGAGCAGCTGCAGAGGACAGCCACTTCCTCTCTCATTTGGGAAGCCTGCAAGAACATTTGTGATGTGACTTTCAGATGCACTCTCCACTGGCATAGCTCTGCTGACATTAAAGGCAGTGGGAGTTATTTCAGTGGGAGCACTCAAGCCAAAACTGAACACCCTACATTATATGTCAAAGTTGCAGGAATGAGCTACAAGGAGTAAAGCTGTTTGAAGTAATCCAGGTTATTGGAAAAAGCGAAAGCTTCCATCAGCAAATTACGTACAAAGCCCAACAGATATTGCGCCAAGAAACAGAATAACAAAATACACTTGTCTGCCTTATTAGGTCTGTAGTAGCACGTCTGCAACCTTGCTGTAAAGTGCTGCTGAAATAAAAAAAAATTAAATTAAAACAAGCAGCAGTGGTAATTACAGATCGTCGATGTAAGTGCCACCAGCATGAAAGGCCACTGGGAGCTGAAATCAGGCTCAAAGGGAGCTTGGGGAGCATTTAGTGCCAAGGCTTGGCCTTGAGCTCAGAATCTACTCGTATTAATATGAGCTGCGGTATTTCTAAGGTTGCATTTAAATAAATAGAGCAAACCAAAGTGGTATTTGTACTGAAAGGAGACACCAACAGAGAGTAAGTAAGCGGCTAATAAAGAGCAGCGTAGGTTGGTCATTCGAGACATGGTGGAAGTTCACAGCCTCCCTGGCAGGAGCTGTTTGCAGGCCGTTGGTAGCGTTTTCTGTCCTGTTAGTTCTGCCTCTGAACTCGCCTGGGCTCTGTTCGTGTACACTAACCCCAATTGTGCTCCAGGGTGTTCCTGCAGTTGTAGCGTAAAGGATGACCTCTTGTATTCGGCACCTTTTTGCATGGGTGGAGTGGAGAGCAGCTCTCCGTGAACCTTCAGCTTGTGCTTCTCCATGCTGCTTCCTCTCAACGCTCCTCTCTCTTTGGCGCTGCCTAACTCTGACTCTGGCTGTTCATGGGGTTTTCCTTTGTGCTTGATCTAACCATGTGGTAGAACAATACAAATTGAACATGGTTCTGTCAAGCACCATGGAAGGCTGCATACTCCCTGCCGCATGGCATGCTGGGATACTTCTGCTGTTTTCAGAAGCATCAAAAAGGTGAGAGATTCCCCTTTTCTCCCAGGAAAAATGAAAAAGGTGAAATGTTGCTTAACCAGACTCCCAGGCACTGCAGCGGAGAGCCCTAGTGATGTTTGCGACAGACTTTCCAGAGGGCTTGCATGCAAAATAACCATTCTAAGTAATTAATCTGTTTAATTGCTCTTATAATGGAAAATCCAGGCATCCTGTTGATTAATATGATTCGTGGGTGATTCCAGACATACCTCCAGAGGTGAAAAATATTTTTTGTCTTCTTATCATATAAATAACCTAAGCTACATCTCTCTATTTGAGCTGTCCAGTGAGACCTTCTACTTGAGATACGCTTTGGGTGCTGTTCTGTAATAAGACGCCTGCTATTTAAGCTAACTTTGGACCTATCCGAGCAATCTTAGTGCACTGACATTTCATTACGAAGAAGTGTACCGCAAAAGAACCTCAGAAGAGTCTGCAAGGCATTGTCTTTTATCTCTGTAATGGCATGGGTAACACGGCATGTGTGAAAACAGTACTATCCCATAATTGCACAGCACAAAGCTGAGGCAGCATAGCCAAAAGGCCGTTTTAGCTTTGACAAGATCTTTAGCATACTTCTGAGTAACTTCCTTCCTATGTAAAATAGAGATAATTACACCTATTTGTAAAGGACTTGAGAACCTCATACAGAAGTTTTCTTATATGGATCTACTGCCTCTTTTTGCCAATTTGTAACATATCTGTTGTGGACCTATCAGAAGAAGGACATCTGAGATTCTTAGATTTTATCTGTAATTACTCATAAGAATTAATACCAGCAATGTGAAATTATGACAAACAACATACCTCCTTATTTTCCTGAAAATGTATGAGAATTGTGATCTAGCGGTTACATGAACAAGTGAGTGCCAAGATTCCTGGTTTTTTTGTCCAAGTTTTAGACCAAGCAATCTCTGTGGTCGTATTTTTGGTGCCAAATTTGAGGCAGCTGGATTCATCTTTTCTAGAATAAATATATCAGGTCAGTATTCAAGCCCCTATTGAGATAGTTTGATATATTCCAGAACAGATCATCTAGCATTTCTTTTAAGTCCTTTGGGCAAAGCTAAGTTTTAAAAACTGAAATTAGGTTTACTAAACAATGCTTGAAAAGATGAAGAGGACAAGAATGTAATTGTCTCTGTTGCTTAATTTCCCCTTGTGGATATTAGAAAAGCACTTAAGATTTCTGAGCACTTGGCAATGTGTTATTTCTTTATCTCAATGCTGCTGGTTTGTAGAATGGCTTGTGTGTTTGTCTGATGGTACTCAAGCATTGCAGCACCCTGGTACCTGATAGTGGTGCCACATTGTTGTGAAATGAAAATGGTATCAGAGTAACTAGCAATTCAGATAAACACAGTTGCCATCAGTTAAACACGGGCCTTGCTGTTGCCTTGGCTACTCATTTTACAGAAAATTTTATTTTTATTTTGATAGTTACTAGAAACTCCCAGATTCATGTTTTAAATTCAGCCAAGCTTCACGGAGTTCTCAGCTACAGTGCACACACACTTTCAAGTGGAATAAAATGACCAAATGGCTGGTCTGGAATAGTGAAATGAAGCCAAGGGTTTCTTCTGTGCCTGTCCTGCATCCCTTTTCCATGGCTTTCCACAGGTGATTTCATAGTGTGCAAGAAGAGCTACAAGCACGTGGTGGTTAATTGTACTTCCTGGATCCTGTCATGGTCAACAGAGCCCTGCAGCAGTACGCTGATAAAACCCCTGTGTAGAAGTGGATATAGGCACTGAAATAGTTCTGCAAGCAGATGGCTAAATTTCACATTAGTATCCCAGCTGGGAATATCTTAATAGAGCAGCCACCTGTCCAAGTGATCTCAAGGCTGAGGTCAAACTAAATTTTATCTAGTCTTTGGCAGGTGATCCCTGCTGTCTCTCAGTCTAACAGATGACTGGGTACTTGCTGAGCATATACATGCTATTGATTACTTCTGACTCACTGCTTTCCTGGGTAGCTCTTATTTAGACTTATTCAGAAGGGGGAAAAAAAAAAAAGGAAAAGGAAAAACTAACGAGAGAGAGAAAGGTGATGTCTGCTCCATTCTTCTCCTGCTGAGCTGAGAGGGCTTTCCACTCTTGCAAGTGTGGAGGTTGTGGACTGTTGCCCAGGCAAGATCAACTTCTTATAGCTGATGCAGCACGGGAAGTTGTGTGCCAAAGTTTATGCCATCAACAGAGAGAGACTTCCAAGTCAAAATGTGCTAAATATTCTTTATTTACTTTACCAAAAAGCTTGAGAGAAAATCAGACTGACTTTCATCCTCTAATGTTATATATTCCTTTTTCTCCTTCATAAAGCATTCCAATTACTTTCCCATCCTCCTTTTTCTTCCCCATAGGAACATCTTGTATCCATCATATTAGACTAAAAATTCTACTTAATAAATTTTTACCCTGTGTAACTTCATAATGTTTGTGATTATTCTTTCAAAGAAAACTTTTGAAATAAAAATGAAAAGTGTTTCTCCAAGGGTGCATTTGGGGATTTCCAAGACACTTCCTGATTCAGTGAAAAATTTTGTTGGGTCTTTCAGGGCGTACTGTCACTGTAGCAGTTTTACTAAATAACTGTTCCTCCTTAGCATTATTTGCAAGGAATCATAAACAACCAAATGCCATGTCTCATAGACCTAAGAAGGAATATCTGTATGTTCTTGTAACCAAGCCACAATTAGACATTTTAGCCTGACTACCAAGCCTGGAATTTTTAAGACTGGAAATCAGATGGGTTTTTTTGAAAGAATAAGAGTTTAAATGATGCTGGTGTGGGGAAAGGCTTAGTCTCTATTCTTATAACGTTTTAAAATGCCCAGTGGTCTTAACATTTCACAGGCTGTGCTGTCATGCTAAAAAACAGTAGCAAAGTTGCACTTTAGCTGTATAATTTACAATAAGCATGATAACCTGCAAAGTATTTAGCACTGCAGAAGTGTAGTGTACAAAGCTGTCTGAGATGTTTCTCATAATCTGCTTCAGAATTGCAAAGCTAAGCTGAAGTGTGTCTGTGGAATCAAAATGTTAGATTTCCTGCAGCATTGCTTGCTTTCAGTGCATCACCGTGTGGAGGTAATGTGCAACATAAATTAAAATAATAGTGGGTTTACGTGACTTCTTTTTTCTTACAGGAAATAGTATGCAGCCATAAAGTGAGCAGTGGTGTATTTATCAGTCTGGGAAGGGGAAGCTGGTGATGAATATCATCGAGACTCTAAAAACAAATTTCAGCTCAGGTTTAAGTTTTTATGGATGTTTTCAGGTTCTTAAAAACTGAACTTTCTCAGATGTTTCCTGAGAAAGCCTTGCAATCATCTTGTAAAGCTCTGGAAAAGTTAAAAAGTAGTCCTCAGTAGTTATGATCACTGGACATTACACAAGGTTCCTGAGACAACCCTGGTGCTTCCATTATGAAATATGGAGTGGGCAGGTATTGCATGGTGTGGTCTTGGCAACACTTGGCTTACATACACATTTATTAATACTCCTGGTTCCTTGAAGCACAGAGATCAAGTTTCCAACCTGCTGTTATTAAAAGAGAAAAAAACAAACCTGCAAAGGACTGATTAGTTCACTGAGCCTAATTGGAAAAGCATTTCATTAGAATGGGTCAAAAACCTAGTCAAAGAGGTCTGGCAATCATGGTATAATGGTACATTAGGGAGTGCTTCTCACTAAGTATGGTCTACCCTTTCCTTAATTAAAATAAATATGATTTAAACTGCTATTACTTTCCTTTGCTGTTTGTTTAACATAGTTAATAAAGGTATCTAACTGTTGGGAAATTGACAAGGTTCTCTCATATAAATTTGCCCTCAAAAGTAACTCTAATAGCTGAGGTCTGAAAATGTTGGACTTTTTAATGACATCTTTAAAAATCCTTTGTCATTTGAATGCACCAAGATAGCTCCTGCATTCATCATATCCATTTTCCTTGTTGCTGAACCAAGTTCCAAATGTGGAAAAGTGACTTTGCTGGAGCTCATTTGAAACAGACTCCAAGAGCTAATTAGACATGCTTCAAAAAATACCTTATCAGGTAGGCTTGTTAGACAAGGAATTAATCTATCAAGGGAAGAGTGAAAAAACAGGAGGGTAGTCTTGGGAGTAATTTGAAAAAGCTGCTGAACAAAATCTTCGGCAAGCATTAAAATTGTGTGCAGGAGCTTGGAGCTGACGGGAGGTGACGTTGAGAATAGTTTCCATAAAATCTCTGATTGCTGCGGTTATCAGGAACTGTTTGCTGGAATATATTTTCCTTTTATTGCAGGGTCAGAGGATTACAGAAGTAAATTCAGTGGGAAGTGTTTCATGGACCTTGTCTGTCCTGAGAAGTGTCGCTGCGAGGGAACAATCGTAGACTGCTCTAACCAAAAACTCACCCGATTACCCAGTCATCTGCCCGAATACACGACTGACCTGTAAGTGCTGGCTCTCCGAGTGCTCAGCAGGGCTTCTTGGTTTTCCTAGTTTGTAAAGGCTGTAAAAGGGACTCGGACCTCTTCAAGCGAGCCTCTACTTCAATCCATGTGTGTAACAGGGGAAGTTAATTCTATTTCAAAGGAGCACCACAACTCTCTTACTTCCGTAGCATGCCATTGCCCTGTGCACCAGCTGCCTGTATGTGTCTTCTCAAAGTGCTGACCTCTTCTGTGGCCCAAGCTGTATGGTTCCTTTTCATTCTACCTTTGAGGCCTTTGTCTTTGCATCTGGTCATTTTTTTGTGTAAGAAAAGGATTAACCCTTTTGAATTAAATCTGTGATCCGGAACTCACTCTGTGTGATGCCTGATACTTGGGTGAAGTGATTCTCACTAAAACTAATATATTGTTAAGCTATAAGTGATATTATGAAGTTTATTTGCTTTCAGAAATCCTTTGGGATTATGAACATAATACAATGCTAAAGAGAACATGAGAAAACGTGTTTATTACTTAGTAAGTCAGGAATTTGGTTCTTTTGCTATATTAGTAGCCACTTCAAACAAAAGTCTCTCTTTATGTCAGTATGCTATTTATTGTACTTAAGATGTTCTGTTTAAACTCCCATAAAAATTGTTGACCTGATCTGAAGATAGAGAAATATGAGAGCTATCCAGAAATATAGTGAAGTCTCTACATAGAAAAATGGAGCTACGTCTAATCAGAGAAGGAATTTTGCACCCCAACCCTGCTGAGACAGTGATGCTTGCCTTCGTTTTGAAGACCCGTAGACTTTGATGAGAAAGGACCTGAAATCATGTCCCCTCTGTTTACGTGGACCGCATCTCCAATTGCGTGTCTTCTCTAGTGGAGTGCGTGAGGGAGGTTTGGTCACGCAAACAAGGCTGTGTAATGGTTAAGGTTAATAATCCCTTGTCCTGTGCATCGGAAGAAGCCCTTCTGACACTGTCCTTTGGCTTCACGCTCCTAAAGGCATCCTAAGCCTTCACAATAGATACTCTTCTAGGTTCCCTTTCCTTCAAAGCTAAACTCTTTTCACTCTAGGAATCAGAGAGAGATGGCAGATAGTGTCTTGCTTAACAAAGGTCATAGTTCCCCGTGTAGCAGCCCTGTATGTCACAGAGATATATTCATAGACATCTGTCAAATATTATATGTCTCTTTGTTTGTTCCTATCAGGCGTTTGAATGACAATGATATTTCTGTTTTGGAAGCTATCGGACTCTTCAAGAAATTGCCCAACCTCAGAAAAATGTAAGTTTGAGTCGCTTGCTTGTTGGAATACATGCTGCCTTGCATTATAAGGAGGAAGGGATGATTTTTTTACCCTTTTGTACTGTACTAGCAATAATTACATTTTTTTTTATGTGAATTTAAGGAAGTTGGATGAGTTACCTGTTAGATGGACAGGCCTAGTTAAACCACAGTGACAGATGAAGATCCCTAGGCTGATATTTCAGTATTCCTAAGGCTGTATTCCTTGAAAGTCTTTGACTCATGGAGACTGAAGGAAATTCTGTTCCAGAATTTATTCAGATGTATGTTTATTATTAGAGATGGCTATGAAGCTTAGCATTCTGTTTTTGTCTTTTGAATGTGTTACGCAACTCCCAACTAGTGTGATTGTTTCAAATAGTTAAAGGAAAATGATATTGCAAGATGTAGATGGTGGCAACTTCCTTTGATCATTATTGTTTTAGGCAGGAGAAGAAATTAGCTAATTTAGAGATCAGTCATTAAAAAATACCTGTATAATTCTGCTGGCAGCCTGAGTCCTGGCACACACTGTGCAGCGTATATATCTAATAAAAGCTGTGTTTTGGAAAGGGTATAATATATTAAATACCTCCTGATAGTCTTCTATAATGTTTCTGAAGTTATTTAAAGTTTTAACTGTATGTCCCCATTATTAATGTGTCCTCTAACTTCTTACTTTTAGTAAGATTTTATTGCTAGAGTCAAGGTAATTTAGGGAAACCAACCAACGAACCAGACTTTTTTGTGTTCTGCATTCATGCCGTGTGGTTTCTGCCATCTGGAGCTTCTGAGCCATTTGAATCCATCTAAGATCTCAGGGGCTTTGGAGAAAACAGTACTAGGGTTTTTACGTCAGTTTTATTTCTGCAGGATTTTCAGATGCCGTGCTGCAGGTTCACGAGTGGGGGTTGTATTTGTGCAAGTACAGGCCACCAGACTTGGAGAATTAATCATATATATTAGCCTCATAGTTTATGAATGATCTGTAAGTTGTAGCTACAGTGCACTTAGAGAACGTTGTTGACATTGTTGAAGTGTTCTGTTGTCTATGTACATAGATACTTAATGGGAATGAAAAATGGTATATAAAAATACAGACAAACTGGAAAGCATCTGTCCTCATCAAACCCACAGGATTTATGTTTTGAGAATTGGAGAGATGTGATAGCTGGACTAATTTAATTTTATTTAAAATTCGCCAAAGGCAAGTCACAGTGGTGTCCTTCCTGTTCCCATCAGTTCTTTGGGTGGGAGGGATGCCTCGACAGGGCTCTGTTGTTAGGCATAAATGCATCATGAAACAGTTACAAGAGTTATTTTAAGAGTTTGTTTCCTGTGAAACAAAAAATCTTCCTGCTCTGTTCTTGGTCGGTGATGAGAACAGGGGTGTACGGGTGCAGTTCAAATGCGTGGCAAAAAGAAGTTGTGCCCTGCACCTCATAAAGTGTCTCACATACGGGATTTTAGTGACAGAACCTCTTTAGGTTCTTTGTAGTTGAGCTAATTTCTTCCATTCTACCTGATGCTGTAAAGAAGTATCTCATTTTGAATAAAGGGATTTTCTGAAGAGTGTTTTTTTCATATAAGTGGAGCAACATTTCAACTATGATCTTACTCAGCAGCCTGATCCATAAAATTCCAGATTAGACTTATTTTTTCTAATTCTTCTAGTTCCATTTTTGTGAGGGGAGGGGGTTACCGAAGGAAAAAAAAAAAAAAAAAAAACGAGCAAACATACACCTTTTTCCTTCTGTGTTACTATTTGGACTTTACTAAGCATCCTTCTGCTAATAACGGGCCCCTCCCCATCATGCAAGAAGGGAAGTGTATGGAAATACCAGTGGCTGGGATTGCTGCTGCTGACGGTCCTAATGCAGCAGTTGTGTGTGGCAGGAATGTGATGCATGTGCTCTTCATTAAGTCTTACTGCTGCTGTTACATTAAGCAGGAAGAGTATTGATCCAAGCCCTGTTTTCATGTCTTTATAAGGGACAAGAAATTTTACTGTTACTTGATTGGCAATATTGACTCTGTCTCATATTCCTTGTCTGTTCAAGTGTTTAAGGAAAACAGCAGCTGGAGGAATCTGTCTGGAAACTGCATTGCTTCATAGGCTTAGGAAAACACTTCAGAGCTTTGCACTGGCAGACCATTAGACTAAGTCACCTAAATCACCTTTTTTTTTTTATTATTTATTTAATCTCTGTTATTATCTCTTTTTCAGAAATAAATATGAGTATCTGGAATCTGGGTATCTGAATGGGCTTTCAAATGAATGCCCTCTGATTGTCCTTCAGTTCAAGACTAGCGACAGATCTGTGTCAAGGAAATCTGCACAGAAACTTCTTTAAGAGTACTACAGTTGCACTGCAGCTAGTAAAGCACCAGCATAATTCCACAGATAGCGAATTAGCTCTTCCTTCCTCTTCATCTTGGTGTCTCCTCATCTTACGTTATGCTTATGGGTAGCTTTGGTTTATAACAAACATTTGGAAGTGTTTTGTAAATTGGACTTTAAAGAGGATTCAGATTTTACTTGCGTTCTAAGTGTACACTCATATTTGTTCTTTTGTCACTCGGGCTCCATCAGTTGTCCATGTCTGAGTGTGGTGTGTCACAGTCTCTTGGGTTTTCTTATAAGATTCCAAAGGGATCATAGTCATAGATTGGGCATTGACATATTAGGATTGCTTCAGTGTGTATCGGTGAAAATAGTCTTTAATTAGACATTCACATAATAATTTTCAGTTGGACTTTTGTCTCAGTCCCTTGATAGGTTCCCTATCTTCTGATTCAGTGTGTGTTCTATTCTCACCATATTTTGCCTCATCATATGGCCAGTGTCCCGTCTTCTTTTCCCCATCTCTCTAGCCACTGACAAAACTCTTCTCTTAGCCCTCAGGCTCCCTTCCCACCCTCATGCACAGTTATTCCATTGCATTACCTTGAGCTCTTTTTATAACCTTCACAGATCTCTCTGGGGCCCCCTCTTTATCCAACCCAAGGACATACTACCTGAGATTGGTAGATACTTGAACAGAGAAATGTCCCCAATCCCAAGATTTGCACAGTCTATAGCTCAGCGTCCTGCACTGTCTTAAGAGACATTGGAAGATTTCAGAAGAAGAATCTGAAGTGAGAAAAATCTTGGCAAAATTAGCACCTAAAATCCAATTTTTTTTAACAAAAAGTCCTGTAGTCTTCTTGGATTGTAGCAGGAATCTCAAATCTCTTTGTTAAAGAGTTAAGAATTGAGACAAGCCGTAACAGATTTTCACAGGGACGATGCATCCTTTGAATAAACACTTACATGGTAGTTCCCAGTTAACAAATTTGAAATCAGAATTTGAGCGCTTCAGACTTTTCATAAAACGATAACAAAGTTTTGAGATGTGAAAAAAATGGTATTTTGGTTAGCTTTATTTCCTGGGGAAAAAAACACTAAAATATATCTACCTCTAAATGCAAAGGCTATCTGACAGTTCATTCTTTTAAATCTTGCCAATGTTGTAAAATAAGAATAAAAAAAAAGGGAAGTGTCGGACCACCTTTGCAAGAGGTAGCACTGGCAACCTCACCTCTAATATCTCATTAGCTTTTTGGGTGTAATTTCTCTCTAAATATTCCTCCTAAGTGGAATCTTATTGTATGATATGTCAGCACGGGATTTAATACATTTTAATGCAAAATGAAATTGAATTCTTGATACAGAAATTTAAAGGTCACAGAACCATAATGCAAAGTTATGCCACATTTTATCTAGGAAATAAATTGCTAAGATTACCCTGCTGGTTTTTAGAAGGTTAACCTGTCTGCCTGTGCCTTTTTTTTTTTTTTTAGAATAAAAAAATCAACTTCAATAATTAGCTGTAAAACCCATATACACAGCGCTATTTTCATTGCCTAAATTGTAATCCACCATTATGTTTAATATTTTTTACAGTAGAATAGAAAGGTTGATGTTGACTCCTGTAGGTGGATCTAACCCAGTCCAGAAATAATTTACTGGATTCTCCAGTGGGTACTGGAAAATGCCCTGAGCTCTGTGTTGGTTTCATTGAGTTCTTAGCGTTATTACCTCACCTGTTCTTGCAAGTGTAAAGGGATGACTTGTCTCTGAAATCTAAAGTCACATTCCAGTGACTCCCAGGCTCCAAGGACTGTGTTGCTAGTGTTCTGCAGGATGCTCAGAACAGAGCAACTGGAATCTGCTTGAAGTGCAAAAGTACAAGGGTATGTTTCTGAGCTCCTTTAGAGTGGGACCAGCTCCATGACTTGGGTTTTTGGGAGTATCCTATCTTTGGGAGATGGGAAGGCTGCAGGACCTGCTGCCCTCCAGTCCTGGGAGCTGGAAGCTTCTGCCCTTCACAAGATGAGCAGGCTGCCAGTGGGAGATATTCTCTCTCAACACTGCCAGATCTCACACCAAGCAGGGGTAAGGGGCAACACTACTGTTCACAGGGGTAAGGGGTTTGACTTTTGTGGAGCAGTTCTGTGCTCACAGAAACTACAAAATTCAACATGAAGCAAATGCTGGGGACCACACAACTCTCTGTACTAACTCAAGTTATTAATTGGTACAAAAAGAAACTAAGTGCTTGGGGACTGCCATGGCAGTGGGAGCCTGAAGGGGTCTTCTGGCCATGCCAGACAGGTCCAAGCTCCATAACCCACAGGGTGCCTAACTAAGTGGGAGAACAGAGGTACACTTGCTTGCTGAAATGGGATGCTGACACACAGAGAGAGGCTGCAGCTTCCAGATGTCAGCTCCAGAGCCTGCTCACTCCCCAGCACCTACAGGAAATTGGTGGGACTGGCAATTCCCACTGAGGTCCTGGCAGCTGTTTCTGCAGGGAAAAAGTTGGCAATTCAAACTAAAAAGGTGGACTGCCACACTTCATGCACTGCTAGGGAGAAAGGGGACTGACCTCTTTTTCCTGAAGAACAAGAAGAACAAAAAATATTTACCTCAAAACCTGAAAGGGACTTCTAACAGTTAATTCTGTTAAATCTTGCTGAAGTTACAAAGTGAATGTAAACTTATAATAACTCTTATAATAAGAAATATCGCGCCGTCCTGGCAACAGCTGGTACTGCCAACCCCACCTCTGCCACATAATGGCCTTTGGAGGTTTAATCTGTCTGTAAATATTTCTCCTACACTGAACTGTATGAAGTGTCAGCCCAGGATTTAACACCTTTTATATGCAAAATAAAACTGAATCAGGATAAAGCTTGCAGACTAGAAGTCTGTTTCAAAACCAGAAGTAGTTTAGGTCTTTGGAAACAGCTGTTACCTGCTGGTTTTTCCACCAAGCATAGATCTTGCCATGGCAATTGAGGTTGCAGTCACCTGTCACTTGTTATGCAGAAACAGACTTTATTTTCTGGAAATGTTATTGGAGAGAGTGTTGTGGTTTGTGGCATTTGGGCACATCGTGTGCCTCCCTTTTTTTTCCAATGAGGCCATCAGTCTGCTCTGCTGAATCAGTGTGGGAGTGTCACTGCGTGTACTTCACTGTCTGTAGTGTCCAAGCCTTTCAGTGCCATCCTGCCTCCGAGAACCAATCGCTTTATAACAGCTAGCCAGACTGTTGGCAAAAGCTCTACAACCTTCTCAGCATCCTCCAGAAGAATGTGACAGCACTGGGGTTTTCCTCTTAACATATACTTAATTCCAGACACATCACCAACGGGCAGAAATGTTCTAGGGAAACCCCCACCAGGAACAGTCTCTTTGTATGATAAAACTCCAAGGTTCAAGGTAAGGCCAGGCAGAGCCTGTGAAGCTGAACTCTGCTCTGGTGGTTCCTTCTGGGATGTTGAATAGCAGTGAATACCATGCTGGAATGTTAAACTGGACCAGCAGGTACAGCAGGGTAACTGATTCTGTTAAGTCTGAATAGAATCCAGCTTGTTCTCTGTTGAAGTTGTAAGATCAACAGAAATAATATTATTATAAACTTTAGCCATAAAGTAAATAAAATCAGACCGAAAAGTGAGCTGCGTGAACAACGTCACCTTGATAGCTTCTTAGATCTGTTCATTTCCTATTCACAGCCCCACGTAAAGTAAACCCAGGCTTTCTGAAAATTTCTTTTGACCTCTTGCCTAGAATGAAAGTAGGATTAAAAGTTATCACCAGGTTAAATCAGGGAGTCCTTATGGAAACAATACCCTTTCTTGAGTGACCAGGATGACTGTAGGTTCCCATTTGGGTCCTGCCAGAGGGCATAGAGAGCTTGGGAAATACTCAAGACTCATTTTTTTTCCACTGTCTTCCAGTATTTCAAGAAGAATTCCTTACAGGAGCTCAGTGTTGGAAGAGGATGGGGCTTTTCCATAATGGCAATTTGCTGCAAAGTCTGTCAGAAGGTTTTTTTTTTCTTATTAAATAAATTCTTTGTCATGGGCTATGATCATGTATGAAAGATTCTTTTAGTGGTGGGAAGGACAGAGCAGAGTTCTCTGAATTGCAGAGGAGACAAAAGTTTCACTGTTTTTATGTTTCAAGGTTTATATCAGCCGATTATTTTTGCTGGTAATTCTAGACTGAAAAGTATGTAATTTCTCCTGTTTATTTTTCTAGTAGGTCAGACTTTAAGGAGGACATGTTTATTTGTTTTTTTAGTGAATGAGTGCTGTCGTCTACCTTTTTTTTGCTGTTGTTGCATTCTGATGTGGGAAGCTTTAACTCAGAAGACAAATAAAGAAATGCAGGTTGACAGAACATCTGCTTTGATAACACTCCAAGTGGGATTGCAGGGCAGTGTCATCTTTACCTGTTTATTATTGTAAAGCTTGTCTTTTCTCTGCCTTGAAACTTTGATTTCATCAGAGCATTTAATCTTGGATTTTCAAAGCTTTTGCATGGAAAAAGTATCTATAATTGGCAGCTTCTGAAACTGCTAACATATTTTTGGATAATTTTGTGTTGTTGAAATGATCAGGTGTTATTAACCCAAATGAGTGAAGTTCCATAACTACAGAAGATCTTTGGCAGCAATTAAAATTCACATGGTTTGCATTGTATATATGTTCCAGTTCTTTTGTAAATTATGGCCAGCGTTTTCCTCCAATATTTGCTCTTTTTTGCCTAGAGTATCTAATCCTTTAAAATTGCACTCTTGTTTTAATATATGAGACTAAATAGCTCATTTACTAAAAAATAAAAAAAAATAAAAAAAAATAAAAAAACCTGTGTAACTGGAAGTATGGATCAATTTACAATCTGTGAACTGAAAGTCAAAGTCTTTGTGTATTATAGTAACTCACTCTTCCTTCCCACCACAAACGTTACTTCTTTATTCATTTATTTTTGGGCTAATATGCATCATGGCATGATCTTTACCAGAAAAATTGGGAGCATTTATTTATGCCAGCATTCAAAAGAGATGCTGAGCTATAAACATTTCCACTAGGGAAATAGCTGAGCCCCAAAATTAAATGCATATGTCAGAATATCCTTCCTTGACTTGCTTTGACACTGAACATAAACTCTTCGTGTGAGTATTAGCACAAAGTGCTAACCTTCTGGAAAGCAAAAATCTGCATGTAAGTATTTCTGTATGTTTTCATGTTATTTTTGGCTGATTGCTGGCATACTCCTATTCTTTCTGATCACAGAATGCACAAGAGGTGATGGGCCACATGCTGTAGGGCCCACTATCTGACAGTTGTTCAGCAGACATAAACCAGTGTACTGAAGTTTCCCACATGAAACGTATCTCCAAGGCTCAACTTTTTTTTTTTATTTATTTTATTAAGTGATGACTTCTGCAAAGAGCAAGACCCACATTATTTCTATCTGAGGCCAAGCTGTCTTGTTGCCATGTCTTCTGTCAACTTTTATCCCAATGAGATTGCCTGTTCTTCTGAGGAGAGTAGCCCAGGTGTTAATCTGATACCTTGTCATTTGTTTTATATCACCTGGAATTGGATTTTGAAGCTATTACTCATGCTACATGTGTGCTGGGATCACTTCTGGAATAATTTGCTGTTCAGGATGAGTAATAGTGTTGGAATTTGGCATCTTCTTGGGAGAAGGAGTGTATCTTTGAATTTCTCTTTTTTGTTGCAGAGAGTAAAACAAAGAATAGTGTTTCCTGTCATAAGCCTAAACAAGTAGGATTATTCATCATAATCTATACAAGGCATCATGGGAGATGCTTGAAAGACTGAGGCCCAAGGTTTTAATATGCTTATGGCCTTTTATATAAATGTTTTAAATAATTAAATGCCATTCACTTTTATGCATCTCTAATGGCATTTTATCATTCAGAAGTTTTCTACTCACTGAGTTTTCCACAACTATGAAATATTCAAAAGATCCATTTTGCATTTCATCCGAACTTCATTTGACTTTGTAGATTGAAGTTTTCCAATGTTGATCTATAAGCAAACATCCTGAGACTGTATAGACAGAGTAAATATTTAGAAAATAATGCTGTATAATGCAGTAGCTGTGAGTTGAGAATTACGTGATACTTATTTCATTTTAAGTGGTGGTGTTAAATGTAGGTGCCTGGGAGTTCCTGAGTGCACATATTAAAATTTGTATTGCAGTCACAAAGTTTGCTGTGGTACTCCAGTGTTGAGATTAAAACCAGTAAAGGTCCTGCTACACTAAATAAAAGTGTTTCATATGTCAATGTGTGGTACATATTTCAATGGTAGTAACATCAACTGATTCTTACCAGTTGAGCACCCAGTCCCAAGCATGGTTCATAACTTCATGGACGTAAATCAGATGTTAAAAAAATTTACTGTATTCCTGAGACACTTATAAGCAAGAATGACATGAGGTGTAAGAGCTGGTAATGCCATTTATTTAGATACTTTTGATATATCTGTTATAGTTGTGGGTTTGATGGGTGAAGAGGAGCTCTTTACAAGTACAATAGGTATACTTCTGAGCTTCTGTATGCTCTCCTTGCTGAATGGATGTCTCTCTGGATAGCAATAAAATGGTACATAATCTTCCTGTCTTCCTCCTTCCAGTGTAATGATGTATGTTTGGAATAAAACACTAATAATTTTCTTATTGTTACTGCTTGTGTCCTTCCAGAAATCTAAGCAACAATAAGATCAAGGAGATCCGAGAAGGCACATTTGATGGAGCTTCTGGAGTGCAGGAACTGATTCTGACGGAGAATCAACTGGAATCAGTGCATGGACGAATGTTTAGAGGCCTCACAGGGCTAAAGACATTGTAAGTGCAATGATTTGTCTTTGTTCCTCTGCAAGTTCAGTGGGAGTGCTCAAGTTCGGCAATGCCTGCTGAAATATCTGTTATTAGACATCAAGCCCTAAGACGCTTTCTTGTATCACTGTCATGAAGTCTTCAGTATGTTCTAATCCTGGATTGGTTTGAGATTTATCTGCTATTTCTATGGAAACACAGATTTTCAAGAATTTTAGGAATAACACAATGGTGAAGCTGTCATGGGTCAAATTTGGGCACTTTTAATCATTTAATACTTGTATTATTTTGTTATTTCATATGGAAACAAGGCATTTAGCAACATGTCCATGGGGGTGGTGGAGTCACCATCCCTGGCGGGGTTAAAAAAATGTGTGGATGTGGTACTTGAGGACGTGGTTTAGTGTTCATGGTAGTGTTGGGTTCATGGTTAGACTTGATGATTTTAGAGATCTTTTTTAACCTTAATGATTCTATGTTTGCTGTCTGTTAGTCCATCCTCCCACTCCACCCCCACCCAAATTAGAATTGATGGTCTGCTTAAAACAAACGTCAGTGTAGGCTAAGGAGCCTGAAAGATTTTTCATATCATACAAACTGCATAAAATCAGTAGGTAGGGAGAGAAGGAACTCAAGTTATTACCACCACCAGAACAGGTATAGCTGAGCAACATTAAGGCAAGCATAACAAAACTGTTAAGGGTCCTGCTGACAGAAGGTAGCTGGCTACTCATTCTGTACTAGGTGTAGTAGCCCATGAGCACAGGCATGGCTTTGGACATGGTCTTTCTTGCCTGCACCACGTACCATAAAAATTACGTGTGAGTATACTATTAATGTGGTTGTGGCTGGGGAGAGTGTGGAGACGTAGAACCTAAATGCATGAGAAATAAGTTTGCTGTTACTTTTGTGCTTAGACAACCTTTGTAATTTATTTCTGAGAATGAACACTTATACATACACGCATAGTACCTAAGATTAATTTATTTTCATGTTAAAAGCTGTATTGGAAGAAGGATCACAGACAAGATTTCAAGATGATGTCTAATCCACTCCATCCACCATCCCAAGAATCAGTCAGGGACTAGGCTTCTGGAGACAACAAAGAGTCATGCCAGACAATGTGTATGATCTCTATGTGAAAAATACCTCTCTCACAAAGTCTTCCCTGCTGTAGAAAGAAAGTACCTAATGAGGTGGATGCTGTTAGTAAATAGACTCTAGAAATCAAAATGCAGTTTAAAATCTACAATTTATTTGTTAGCAGCGAATGCTTCTTATGTTGCAAAGTATCATGGCACAATTACTTCAGTCTAAAAATCCAAGTTTCACTTCAAGGACTTCGGCCTGAGATGACAAATAGGAAACTTTTCTTTTGCTGTTCCTTTAACATTTTTTTTCTGTGGTTATAGCCATCTGTTCTTTAATTTAATGTATGCACTTTACTAAGGGATTTGAAAATACTGTCCATAGATACTAAATTAATTTTTATACTGTAAAGCAGCCTGTGGCAGTGCTCCTAAAGAAAATTCAGCATTTTTTAATAAAAAGATGCTTAACATTCAAACTATCCTGCTGACCTGACCTACATTTCCCCCTAGCTGATAAAGCAGTCTAAATATACACAGCATGATACGAAGATCTGCAAGTATAAGTTTTCCTTCAGGAAGGGCACACAGTGCACAGTGAACCATGATACAAAACCAAAGGCTTTGGCTGGAGGGACATCTATTTCTATCCATTAATTGACTTTCTTTGAACATTAAAATTGTCATCTTTTACAAAGAGGCCACCCTGGCCAGAATCATGCTTCAGTTTTTAAAAGACTCTGTGCTTTCTGAAATGCAGTAAGTCACTGTGCAAGATGCATTGGCATCCAAATTCGGTCAGCCCATCTTGCAGTACTACTGTCTGGTACCTCACCTACAGAATGGAGAAAAAGTTTCCTACTGCTACTAAGACATGAAGGCCCTTATTCTGATTTGCTACCTTGCTCATTCTAGAGCTTGTGATCTTGACCTGGCTTTCAGACAGCTTCGTGCTCCACGTGTAAGGTGTGTGTCTGTGCCCTGTGCCTCTCTTCTGACATAAATTCATCCCAGTTGCAATATCAGAACAACTGAGACCATGGTGCCTGTGATGGTAACAGTATGGAAACAGCAGTAAACGAAAAGCAACGTAATGTTCACGTCTTAAACACTGAGTGTTCCTGATTATGCTGTGAATTTCTTCCCAGCCATATCTGATCTCTCTTTGGTGTTTTCCAAGTATCTATTGATGTACCATCTAAACACTCTAATGGCAGATGCCAATCTGAGATTTAAATCCAGACTTCTAAGGGAGTCTGAATTTTCATTGTACACTGCATGAATTTGATACCAAGGAATTAACCCTGCTCAATCTGGAGGATCAATTTACTGGAACAGCAGCATGACCTGCGTCTATGTTGTGGATTTTTGGTAATATGCTTTAATTACTGAATAATTTCTCACCTAAGTAGGAATATCACAACTGTGTAATGATGTTTACAGACCCAGATGTTGATTCGCATGCAGTGTAGCAAATACACATGAGCCTTTTTGCTATGGAGTAAAACAAGATACTACAGATTAATTGGGCTTTATTATCGAGTTCATTGTTACCATAACAACTCAGAGAGATGTATCTTCCGAAACACAGCACGATTCATCTGATACAAGCACTGAGAAAAGGCCATTTTATAGGATGGTTGCTGCTTTCTTGTCAATTAATGGTTATAATGGCATTTCAGAATTTGTGTTAGGTCTGGAAACCTTTCCTAAGCTATTTCCTAAGCTATTTCTGCTGAGGTTGCTGTTTTCTTCCATGCTTCTCTAGTGTGCATTACAAAAACCATCCATGATGGGAGCAGAAGTAATGCAAGTGGTATTGTTATTGTCACACATTGCTGTCAGTCTTTCTCAACTGATGTCTGAAATCCATCTTCACCTACTCTCAGATATTTACTGAATTAAGACTTTAGTTTGTGTTTCAGGTTTGGGACTAGTCATAAAATTGTAATTGCGTACTGCTTTCAGATATGGAGCTCCCAACAGCCTCTAATGTTTTGTGGATGAAATATGTTTTAAATTCATCGTGTTTCCATGCATCTAGTCCTCCTATAGCTGTGTTGTACTTCAGCAATGGATAAAAATAGAGAACAGTGCTTGCCAAAGTATCTGTTAATGCCCTAGATAAAGGACCTCCTAGTGTGAAATTATACTCTCTCTTGGTAGTTCCTAATTCACTGTTTTAATCCTTGCAGGATGCTGAGGAGCAATTCTATCAGCTGTATAAACAACGACACCTTTGCTGGACTGAGCTCAGTGAGGCTTCTTTCTCTGTATGACAATCACATCAGCACTATCACTCCTGGAGCCTTCAGCACCTTAGTCTCTTTGTCTACTATGTAAGTTATCTTTCTAGGGTACAAACATGTCATGATGCTGTTTTTTCGTGCTTTCCCTTTAAGATGATAACATTTGAGTTTCAAAATCAAATTATTTATTGTTCATATGTTGAAAACCTCATTCAGGGAAGGAAAACTGCACACTGCTGAAGTCACAGGTTTGGAGGATTCAGGGTGTGATTTAGAAAAACATTTGAATTGCTTTAGCTGGAGGAGCAGAACAAACTTTGAGGTTGCCAGCCTCAGGCAGGATGACTGTTTTGCCATGCCACAGCCTAGTGCAGTGCACAGTAAAAGTTCATGTAAAACAGTCTCTGCAGATTCCAAAGTGCATAGCTTATCATACACTTCAGTGGCCTGAAGCTACTTTAGTTTCAGTAGAGTATAATTTTGTAAGAACAGCTTCTTGGATTTCAGTGAAATTAGTTAAATGTCAGAAGAAATCTTCTAGCTAATGCTTAGATTTTCAGAAGAGCCTAAAGGACAAAGTACTCAAGTCCTACTGGATATGAATTTGAAAACCCCAACTTAAACTTTTCTGATAATTCTCTTTATATTTCTCAATCCTTCTTTGAAGTATTTCCCTTTCTTCTTAAATATGTTTACATACTTTTTCTAGTGTGTTCATTTTAATAAAGTGCAGACTGATAAATATGGAAAGAAAGTCTGCTCTTTGTTTCCAGCTGTGAGAGGGAACCCTGATGTTGCTGTTAATGGACGTTGTCTCCTTAATTCCCTTCACACTGCCCTGAAAATACATCCTAATTGTCCAGTCAAAATAAACTAATGGCAGTATTGCATATCAGGTTTTGAAAGCATTCCCCATCATGTCTGGGGGAAGAAAGAAGTGTTAAATCTCACCTGTTTTGTTGCTCACACTTCCATTTTGTTGTTAGAACTTCTCACCAGCAAATCCATTATCATTTTAGCATTTGGTCCATGCAGCCTAAAGAACCCAGACTTTTCTTCCATTTACTTTCTCTAGTCCCAAAAGCCTCCTTGAAATCGATGGGCAAAGAGAGAAACACAACAAGATCACTTTTATTGACTGTTTTCAAGCCACTGGTCAAAGTGAGCAGTACTTGCTGACACCTTTTTTTGGCTGTGCTGCAAGCAACACCTGCCTGCTTCCTTCCATGGGCCCTTAGTCACTGTGACTCTCTGGATCAGTATATAAAGTCCCTACATTGTTTGCATGGAAGTGTCCTTGTCATGTTTTGTTAGAAAATTGCCCATTTTCTTCTTTTTTCAGCTGGAGGTGAAGAATATTACAATTTCTAGCAACAGCAATTAAAGCTGCTGCTAACTAGAATGCATTGCTTTGGCACTGACCTATAATCTGGTTGGTCATGACAGCTTCCTAGCTGGTGTCTTGGTGAAAAAGTTTGTTCTTTGACACATTTTCACACTGTGCTTGATCTACAGACAGGATAAGGTGTGCTTTTGGCTTCTTCAAACAGTGTTTTAAGGCCATAGTGTTATTTCACATATAAAGGTAAAATTCAGACATGCTCATTTCCTAGCAGCACTCCGTTGTAGGTGGATCTATTAGATGACAACGCTACTGAAGATAGATAGTATGACTGCTTTTCCTGTTCAGCCCACACTTTGTGAGTTAATTGGGTATTGTAGTGACTTATTTTTGCATCTATTCATGGAAGCCAGAAATTCATACAAAGTTTAACATTTCTTTTTTTATCTTGGCACATGTACAGAACTAAAAAATATTACTCCTCTTGTTATTACTCTTTCTGAGTCAGCCTCATAGGTATTATCAAAATATGGACAGCTTTGAAAATAGTGTCCTGACTAATGGTTTTCAATAGAGGAAGAACAGCTATTTTGTAAGTCATTGTTTAAAAAAACAGAAGCTTTTTTATTTCTTACTAGTCAAGCCAGGTCCTGTAGCATCCTAATTTGAAGTGCAATTGCACTTCCGCGTACAGAGAGTTCAGTCATGTCTTTCAGTCCCTACACACATAAGTGGGCATATTTACAAGCAGAACTGGTTTTCCATGAATTATTGTTACGATAGCTGCATGGGGCTAATGCTAGAATGGTAACTGGCTCATCAGAAAGACATGCAACTATTCTAGTATAAACTTAACCTGAATTCCAGGTTTTATTTTCAACCACATTTCAACAATATACAGATGCATATCAGCATGTCTTTCTAACAGGTCACTAGAATCCATTTCAATAGTTAGTACTCTATATTTGCAGTTTTTAAGAGGCACTTGTATTAGAATACGCATATTTCATGTCTCAAGATCTTCTGTTCCCCCTTGATTTTAAAAATATATCTATGTCCTTGAGTAAACACTTCTAGACTAAATGTTGGTATGACATCTTTGCTAAAAGCTTGACTGCTTTGTTTCTGTTTGAGTGGTTAAATCACTATTTTATGTGTAGGAACTCGGATTGCTAAATGAATTTTTATAACAATTTGTCTGCCCAACATTACTGTTTGTGATTTGAGAACTCCACTTGAATAGCCTGATTCCAAAATAAAGCTTTTGCAAATAATTGGCCTTTCCAGATTTTCAATTGCTTTTCAAGTGCAGTAAAGAATCATTTTTCCCACATGGTATTTTATAGAGAGCCTTGATCTCAGATTATTTTCCAAAAGTTACATCAGTCTTGCCATTGAAGGTGCATTTATGTAGGGATGTGTATGAACTTCCACTGCCTAAATACTACTTTAGCGCTACATTAAAGCAAAAAGTCACCGCTCTGCAGTTGGACAAAGGACAAAATTTAGGTGCTTTTAAAGTGGCAGGGGGACATGTGTAAGTATGACAGGATAAATTTGTCCGTTTTTACCCAGTTATTTGAATTTCAAAACAGTAGGTTTGTTTATTTATTAATTTTATATGTAACAACTTATTTCTGGCTTAGTTCGACAAAAAGGCATAATCTAAATTCTAGTCCAGGAATTTAGTAAATTTTAGGTCATATGTTAACCACTGTTTGACTTGAAGAAAATGAGGCTTTGTGGGTAGTCAGTGCTGCTCAGCTAGTGAGCAGTAGCACATTAAGTCAAAGCAACCCCTCCTCTGTAGAAAGCAATAATTACTGTTTTGATGTGAGCATTTTGTAGATTTAACGTTTGAATGTTTCTGGAAGTTCTTCATACACCAGTAAGTTGCTCTCTAGATGTGCAAAATGTTCTTTACATTCAGAGCTGCTGGTTTTCCAGAAACTTAACTATATCCACCTATTCTTTCCAATTGTGGATTATTTCATTCAGATGATTTGTGTCATGGAAGTTGTTCTGTAAACACGATCTTGCTGTCTTCCGTCACTGGAACTAATGGCCTTTGAAGCATTGGCTCACTTAGTGTTGGAGGTTTAAACATTGGGTGTAAACACTTTGTTGATGCCAAAGTACGTCAGTATGGAAAATATAGAAGGCATCCTGCATGTGGTCCCATTATGGATTAAAGAAAATGAAAAACAATTTAGAAGGAAAGTAGCTAGAATTAGACTAATGCTTTCAGTGCTTTTCTGTGTATTCTGTCTGAACAATCCCATGTAACCTTCTTGTTTTCTCACCCTTCTACAGCAAGTTAACCTTACCTTTGAATCCTAGTCAGCATGAACTAAGCTGAGTATTTTTATTACTAAACATTGAGCTGTTTTCACTCCCAGTTCTCCCTCTATACAGTGTACAATAGTCTATGCTAGATCCACATATAATTACAGCCACAGAGCTGCAGGCTAGCACGGTGATTGAAGTATGTTTTTTTACAATGCAGAAAGCAGCTGTATATCATATGATGGGTATGTGATGTTGGCCTAGAACATATATAATTTAGGAATGGTTTTGGGGTTGTTTTTTGCTACCACACCTCAACTATGCCATATGTTTTTGTCTTCAGCACTGTTGTTTTCTGGAGGAATTGTGTGGCTGAAAACCTAATGTGATTCTGAGTACATTTAGGTTTGTAAAAGTATGTTGCAAGCGGAGACTTAAAATATCTTCAGCTACTACACCTGCATTTGAAGTGACTGTTGCTTTAAGGCCTTAATTTTTTCTGTCTTTGAGATATGGTAGGCTTTAGAGAAATTTCATTATTGTCTTTTTTTCTGTCCTACCAAAGTAACTCTCAGACATATTCACATATGATGTGAGAATTCTATCATTGTTTGGATGCTTAATTTTCTATGTGTGGGGCTCAGACAGCTCATTTGTCTTCAGTGAGGCAATCTCAGGCTGAGGCTATTGATTCTTCCTGTCTTTCTACATAGGATAGTGAACTTTTATTTTTAGCCAGGGGTATCAGCCTCTTCCCTTCCACTGAAATTTAGTCATGGAAAGCCTACACACAAATTATGGATAGACATTTTAATACAGGACTACAGAAAAAAAAATGTTTTTTCCATGATCCTTAGCACTAATTCTGGTTAGCTTAGAACAACGGTTGCTTAAAATAACTGTCACTTTACACTCCTTTCATTTAAAGGGTCACAACCTATTAAAAAATAGAAATTAATAGTGTCTTTTCTATACTGTGTTACAGGTGTGCTACTGAGTAATTGCTGTACATCTGTGTGTTCATGCCTTTGACAACAGGATGGATAGAGCTTTCCTTTTTTAAATTAACACTGCTAACTCAAGCTACGTTAAGAAATCATCCCTCCCACAGAGGTTGTCAAATGGCTGCTTTGGGTACTGCACACCCCAGTACCACAGCGAGGCTGTAACTGTATTTGAAAGATATTTCAGGAGCTGTAACAAGATTTGATGCAGACCTTGCAAAGATCAGAGGGCAGCAGAGCAGATGCTTTCACTGCAGACCTTAGGAAACTTCATAAGAAGTGGCTCAGGCTGATAGTGCTGCTTTATACATGTATGCGCATACATTCAGAGGGCCGTCCTTACCATTTCAGTAGGAAATCCAAAGCCAGGTTGCGGGTGGCTCCCACCTGGCACTGGTTCCTACGGGCCATAACTCAGGCAGGTGGAGAGCAGGAGCAGGCTGGGGAGCAGGCTGGGGCAGGGAGCACTGTGCTGCTGCAGCTGGCTGTGCTCCCAGGGAGGGGAGCGGGTGGGTCTGTGCTCAGGGCTAGCAGTGCTAACTTCCCACGGCACTGCGCGAAGGAGCGATGCTGGGGATCATGCACACGTGGGTGCAGTGTGCAAGGTGAATTCAGACTTGGGTGTGAGCTTGGGTTGAAATCCACTATAAATACAGCTCTGTTAGTGCTGTAAATATGTCCGAATAGTAGTAGTAGCAATACGTACTTTGGTTTATAAACATATATATATATCTTTTAATCACAACCCTAGTTCTAAAGTGAAACCTGCCTGGAACCTCCCTATCTGTAGAACAGAGGAGGATCTCACAGAAGCAGATGGCAGGAAAGAGCTTGGACTTGGAACCCATCATCTTTCTGTAGTTATTTCAGTATTTCTGTATGTTCATGTTTGATGCAATTACTTCTTGTTCCATTTCAGTAATTTGCTGGCTAACTCCTTTAACTGTAATTGCCATTTGGCCTGGCTGGGAAAATGGTTGAGGAAGAAGAGAATTGTCAGTGGAAATCCACGCTGCTTGAAACCCTTTTTCTTAAAGGATATTCCAATCCAAGATGTAGACGTCCAAGACTTCACCTGCGAAGGTAAGAAATTCCAATTCGATTTGGCATTTATGTTAACGTAGGCACCTCTGTGAGGATCGACCTTCCTATCAGACATGGCAAACATTCCCGTTCAGTGATGAGGAAGGCAGCCACCTAGAGCTGAAGATCATTGTTGCCTATCAGGACTTTTATAATCTTAGTATAATCCTAGCCCTTCCTCTCACTTCCTTCATACACTTAACTAACATCAGTTAACTAAGAAGCCAGTGGGAACAGTGCTCGCTTGGGAAGTCTTTTAGTTTTGGATACTGTTAAGTTTCACCAATAACAGGTATGAAAACAGGGAAATAAATAAATAAATAAATATTATTTTAAATTAGTGATGCGTTAATGCTTTGCTGGGTCCATATAGGTTTAAAAACTTGACGTCGTCATTATCATGACATTTCTTTCATTCTCCATGTAGTTATTTCTCTTCTGATCAAGCAGATTAGAGAAATAGTAAGGAGAAAAACTGACTGATGAATGCACTGCTCACTTGACTTGTATGCTGTGATAATCTATTAAAACCAGGTATGCTGGAGCTGCAGTTAGTCATACCCCTGAAAAGGTCATAAGAGTAGTAGAAGTTTCCTACTTAGAGTAGAAATCAATTCCTATCCTAGTCGAGTAATCTGGCAGTAGGCTCACGTGCTTGGACTCAGAGCTCAAGGGACCCAAGTTTAGTCATTAAAGAGTAATTTGCTTTTAGTTTGGGAGAAAAAAAAAAATTAAAACCTTGTCCACAGAATGACATTCCATGCTTGGGAGCTTTCTCTGTCATACAGTCACACAGACAGCCGTGAATGGAACGTAGAAGGTGGCAGGGTGTAAAACGCAGAAGACAGGTGGAAGTTGAATATTCTGAAGAAATATGTTCTTTCTTCAGGTTTATGAAAGACTTTGAATTTTATTTCCAGTCATTAAGCTTATTAAGCTCAGCTGGGGAGAAAAAGGAAAAAATAAAATCTTCCCTGTTGTTCTGTTCTGGCTGGTTGTGCTTCTCCATCCCTCTGAATACAAATTATTCCCTACCCATACATTTATGGGTAATTTTATTATCTTGTATCAAGACTTCCAGTCTTACTCTTTTATCTCAATGCTCATGGGTACATCCAGCAGAGAGAAGAAAGAAGCAGATCTGTCTCAATTAGTCCTTGCATCAGTTAAAAAAAAAAAAAAAAAAAAAATTGGCACATAATGAGAGCTGGCTGTGAGCTCCTGGAGTGCAGCACTGTGTCTCCATGCTGGTCAGCTCAGGCTGCCTGGGCTCACAAACAATTGTGTGGTTCCTCTCACTGTCATCTAGAGAATGTGCCACTAAGTGTTCCCTGTCATATACATCGTGACACTGTAGCACACGTTTGCTGTGGGCTTTGCAAAGCCTGTTGCTTTTGGGGAAAATCCATGCTGTAAAGTTCTTCACTTCAAAGAGTTCTTCTGCAGAGAGCCTATTGTTCTTCAGTTACAAGATTTAATCTGCTGTTTATGGACCTTTGAAACTGTTTCTAGAGAAAGTAAATATTTTCATGGGTGCACAGATGGATCACCAGCAGCTGGAAGTGCTGCTCAGTTTGTTTCACTGGTTATCTTTGTCAAAAACAATGAGCTTTTACAATTCAGGTGATGAATGATGTGCCAGGCTGACTTTAAAAAATTAATATCTAAAAGCTGAATATTCAAAAAGTCTTCTTAAAGCAGAGCAGATAGAGAATGTCATCTGTCTAAATGAATGTAAGGGCAAGTTCTGTCTGTTCTGGTCAAGTTCTTCATTTCAGTTAGTGCATTGGGAGTGGGAGGAGGATTTGGGATTCACGTAGCTGATACTCCTTAGTAAAAAGAAAAAATCTACTTTTAAATGTTGCTAGTCAGTTTCTGAACTGTTGTTCATGTTGCCTAAAGAGCCTGTATGAAGGCAGGTTGATCCAAAGCATTGGATGTGCTTTAGTTGTGGTGGTTCCTATGGATTCAGGGATGCCCCTCCTTGGTTCTTGTAAGCAGTTATCCTCCAAGTGCATGACTCTGGGCTGTAAAGCTGACTTCCTAACACTCTGTTTCTCTCCCTTTGCAGGTAATGATGAAAGCAGCTGCTTGCTTCAACCTCCTTGTCCCTCCCAGTGTACCTGTGTGGACTCGGTGGTTCGCTGCAGCAACAAAGGGCTGCGGGTGTTGCCCAAAGGAATTCCCAAAGACGTGACTGAGCTGTGAGTTACCTTTTACATTGCTCCTGCCCTAGGCTCGTGAAATTACATCACAGGGAGGCTCTGTAGGTCTGTGGAGGTTTTGCTTTTGACTTCAGTGACTCATGTTTTGATCTGTGGTGCTTTCCATATGTTTTGACTGTTATTTTCATACTATTTGCTCCTTGAGTGAATACCTTGTTCTGTAATGGCAACAGAGTTTATCTACATTTGTACCCATTAACTCTGTGTGAGAGAGCAAGTGCAAGTATTAAGATGAAATAATCCTGTAGTACTTCTGAGAAGCCTAAGCTCACAACAGGCGTTTTAAAAGGATGACAAAAATATGTTCCTGAGTTACGTGGCTGTGAGGTAATTATCCTCTGAGGAGATTAAAAAGAAAGAGGAGGAAGAAAGCCAGTGGTGGAAACAAAGAATCCTTTTATCCAAGCCTCATGAAATGGCTAAAATAACAGATAATTAAATTAAATAGTAAAGTAAATTCATCCTAGCTGAGAACCATCTTTGTGGTCATCTTTTCATCTACCCCTCACTATGACTCTATATTGGATTTGTGTTCTTTCCATGGAAAGAAACTACACTGGTGGAACTGCTTGGCTTAAACAGTTGGCAACAGCAATACTGAGCATTTCCTCTTCAGGTCCTTATCCAAATCTGTCCTAGGTGAATAGTTACTGAAACTTGTTACAATCTCATCAACATTTCTGTGTAAAAATAATTGGGTGAGTTATTCGGTATGCTGAGGGATTTTTGTAGGAAATTAAAATTTGATTTTGCTGCTTTTTAGTGTCTAGTATTATTTTTACTAATCAGTAACAAGGCAGCTGGTGAATGAGGTACACCTCTTTTTACTCCCTTTGCAGTGGGAGAATGGGGTTTCCACTGGTTTTACCAGTGCTGTAGTCAAATACAAGACTTTGTTGCTGAATGAGGAGTGTGCTGAAAGTGTCTGTGGTAACTCAAATTAACATCAAAATTTTACATTAATGAACACATCCTTGGAACACTGTTAACCAGGGCATGGATAATAGTGGTTGGGATTAAAAGCCAGCTCCTGGCCTGTGTTCCATTATATATTGCCATCAGTGATAAAAAGTCTTTGAGGTGGTTTCTGCTCTGTTCTTGTTCACGTTTTGTTGCATTCAGATATGACTGGCCAACAGTAAGATATCACGGATGTTACTTTGATTTCCACTGCCACACTGAGGAATTTTTATGTTTAAATTCTTCATGTTGAGTTTTACTGATGCTATCTGATACACTGATGACATAACTTTCACAAAAAGAGTGAAATTAATCTCACCTTCTTGAAAACTGCTATATTTTCTTAAGCTGTTTCTTGGCAAATGAGGCAATAGCCTGGAACTGAGCAGTTTGAGTTCATAGGAGTTTACGTGACTGTCTTCTTCCGCAGGAGTTTACAGCGGGCTCCTCTTGGCTCTGAAAGCCTCTAGTTCAATTTTCTGCTTTCAATCCAGAAATGTGTCAGCAGAACACATTCAGCCACGGACTGGCTGGCTCTGAATATTTCATGTTCTGCAAATATAACCTTCAGTCTGTCCCAGCTGTCTCAAAATCCAATCCTGATCTCACTCTCCTCTCAACCAACATAAACTGAGCTCCTTATTTATCATCGATACCAAAAGATGAGCTGCAGGTACTGAAGCTAAAATTTCACCTGTTTGTGGAAACTGTCAGGAAATAGATTTTTTTTTAAATAATCAATTGTACTTACCTTCCTTCTGCTTCCAGTTTTGTCAATAATCTAGAAAGGACTATATCATCTAGGTCCCAAGTTGTTAATGTGAATTTAAGTATTTTTATTGTTCTGTGTTTGAGAATTGTGATTGCTGCTGTGGTAAGCAGCATCTCCTATGGAATCTCACCTCCTGCCTCATTTTGAGAACAGCTAAAACTTGGCAGAGAAAGCTGACTAGATTTCTGAGCACAGGATGAAACAGATTTATCTTGCTCAATCTATTTACACTCCCTAGACTAAAATATCCCCATTTCCCCAAGGCCAGAGGTTGTGCCAGGGAGAGGACAAGGGCATAAAGAGCCTCTTGTCCTGGCAGCCACAGCCCCCTCCCTGCAGGAAACCTGAGCAGTCATCTGATGCAGGGGAGCATTTTAGTGGAATTCTTATGAACCCACCAGTCTAACACTTGTAAACTTCCATTATTGATGTATTAATTTAGAAGGCACGTTAGCTGCAGTGCTCTGTATCCAACTACAGAGGGTTTGTACAAGATGGTTTAAGGAAAAGAACTGCTATGTACCTAGATAAACCAATTGTTATGACTGAATGTAGGATTCTCTGAAGTTCTTTTAAATTCTTCTAGAGGGCTTAGAATAGACTTAAACTAAGAGTTATTTCATTGTAATAGGTATTAAATAGCAACATGCAAAACTGAACATATGACTTGCACAGGCACGTAGGGAAAACGTTACTGTTTGCTGAGTCACGTTTCACTGGACCTAAGCTCAGCAAAAAAAGATCACCAGCGATGTTTTGTTACATGGTGGACTGGAGACACAGGCTCACTCCTTCCAATTTTCTTCTTGAGTTTCTCTTTTGGAAGTGCATATAGGCAAAACATGTGAAAACCATTATCTCATTTATATTTAGAGCTTGGAATGACAGGAGACATCCCTGTGTTTTGTTTTTACCACCCTTGGGAAGAGGGATTACCTTGGAAGAGAAGGTTTCCATCTAGAATAGAGTTGAAAAGGTCACTAAGTCTCCTGGCTTTTAGAGGGATGATGACGATGCAAGAAATCTGTTTCCCAGCTATTCTTTCACAAAACCCCATCATCATGGGCAAGCCTTCTTTCGTCTTCTTGGGAACAGCGAAATGTTGTTTCTTGCAAATTCCTTTGCTGTATATTTATGTACCGCTTACATTTTTTTTCCCCCTATTTTCTTGCTCTGAAGAGAAGCCTTGGTTTTTTTGACCATACTCAGTTTTCTAGTCCAGATATTCAGAAGTAAAATGTTCATGCAATGAGCTAGTTTGGAACTTAGCTTCACTGCTGCTTAGTGTTTTAGGCTTTCCTTTTCTTTCTTCTTTTTCACCCAAATCTCTTTGAACTAAGTTTCCCATGCTCTTTTTCCTTTTATATATTACCTCAGTGTGTGAACACTAGGGTTTGGGTTTTGTTTTGTTTTGTTTTGTTTTTTGAAAAGCGTTGTCTATTTCTAATACAGTCTTATCTGACAGTATCCAGCTGCTTTTATGGACCTAATAGCAGATAATATTTTGCACTGGGGAAAAACATTGGAGGCAATTATGTAGACAACATGTCAATAGCTATAACATAATAAGCATGGTGTATTTTTAGAATAAATATGTACTAATCATGTCATCTCTAGACTCCAGATGTTGTCATGACACTGAGCTCTATGATAGCACTGATGGGATTGTTAGGAAAACCTGCATCCATGCATCATTGTTAGTGATTATTTTTTTTTCTGGTTGTATTAATACATATTAATATTTTTATTCCATTTACCATTTCGCTTTCTCTCCTCACAAACCTTCTCTCCCTAGTTTGTGTCTATTTGTTCTGCGTGTTAGGTTCATTCAGCCTGCAGGCTCAATCAGTACTTGGCAGAGCAGTTTTCCTGAGCAGCTGACATGCTTACTAGCAGAGGGATCCCACTGAACATTTAGCTCTTTATTCCTCACCTGTAATTTGCTGTTGTTGCTGCCTCAGCCTTAGCATGGCACCTTTATTCAGCTAAATCTCCAGCTGATCAAGGTGATTTTGACAATTGCTTTCCATACATTTCCTGGAGGTATTTACCACCAATCTCAACCCTCCTTTCCATCTTCCAAAGCCCTTGTGATTTCTCTTGACTTGCAGCTAAAAACAGTGGCTTGTACCTGGGCCACACAAAGTGTTGCAATAAAGATGCTCTGAGCAGTTAGTTATGATTCCTGTAAAATATTATAACAATTTAGTGACATTTTACAGTGTGCCTAGAGTGCTGTTCATCAAAGGGATAAATCTGAAGTGAGATACCTGATGAAAATCATCTGCTTGAGAATGCAAATGCTTTGGCTTGTCAGGCAATCTGCACTATTTTATACGCAGACCCTTAACACAGACTTCAGCTAATTTTCCTGTGATAACAAGGGAGAGAAACAATTTAGATCAAAGCGTAGGCTTACATGGTCCTGTATCATAAAAGGTTTTACACTCTGCAATTACACTCTTTACATTCCTTGCAGAGGAAAATTCTGCCACTGAGAGAATGGATAGTTCTGTAGAAGGATAACATGGTTATAGCTAGAATAGAGGACTTCAGTCTGCATTTCAAATCTGATATTTTAGAAAGAGTAAATAGTATCAGTACTGTCAAATAATGTGTTCTGTGACTGACGAAGTTTAAGTACATATTGGAAAGGTGATTTTAACACTAGTAGAGACTGCAGGTAAGTTTAACTTTATGGCTTTCACATTTCTCCCCAACACAGCTGTGTTTCTGTTTGTCAGACCTGTACACTGTGGTCTGACATACAAATGCAGCAAAATCCAAAGTCCAAATCTGCCAATGCTTAACAAAGTTTAAGATCTATATTTGAATTTTTCTTCTTCTCAAGAAACTGTAATTGAAGCTCTTAAAATTCATGCTGTACGGATGTTTCATCTTTCACAGTCCAATTCTCTTCTATATCACCATTTTTATGAAATGAAACTTGCCTCAAAATTTTAGGAAATTGATTAGCTGCATTAAAAAGTTCAGATTATAACTTAATTTTAGAGCTACATAAAATTGTCAAGTATGGGGGTTTTGTAATGTAATGTTCTAGATTAAATATTAAACGAAATCAAATTAAAAGCTTTGTGCCTTTTCAGTTAGTGCCTGAGAACTGATTTCTCTCTCCAGTTTCTCCTCTTAGCACAGATTGCCACTGTGAGCTTGACTTTATGGCTGAGCAGACACTTCTGTACAAAAAAGGTTCCAAGTGATTCCAATCATTACATGATGCTTTGGCACCTTGTGCTGGTTATATCACCTCCAGTCCAAGTGTGGTTTCAGTATAAAAATAGACAAGTTGGAGAGAAGAACAGCTGTCATCCTTTATGCAGAGTTTTCAGTGTTTGATCTGTGATGTTAGCGTGTGTGGAAGGTGCTGGCTGGACCCCGGGGCTGCTGCAGGCACTGGGCTCCCAGAGCCAGCATGGTTGGTGCAAGCGTGGAGCAAGGCGTGGCCATGCCAGCTGTTACCTGTCTCCAGCACTTGGCCATGCCTTAGAAGAAGAAGCCTTTCCTGGTGTGTAGTTGGTGGCATTTTACGAGAAAATGAATATGTATTTTTTTCCAGTTTGGGTGTGCTAGTTGGTTACAAGTCATTATTGAGACTTCAGCATTCATGGGGTAAAAACTGATTTCCAAGCTGATATTTAAACTACAAAGTCTAGAGACCTTAGGAAGCAAACGAGGTTGTTTCGGATACTAGTCAGAGTGTCTATATTAAGGTAGCTGACACCCACTCTTGACTCTGATCATTAAAATTAGACATACTTTTTCATTCATGGCAGAATTTCTTTGCATATCAGATGCCATATACGTCATCTTCCTTTGGCTAAGGATTGAAAAGAATTAAAAATACAATCATCCCTCCACATCATTGTCTTATGGCTTGTTTTGTTTTGTTTGGGCAGCGGGCTGTGGCTTCATCTATGTTTTTTTTATTTATATATACACATATACGTACATACGCAGAGTTTAGTAACTGGGCTCTGCCCCTTCGCCCTTAAGGATTAATTCTGTTGTTCACCATGTCCACCCTCCAGCCCTCTTTCAGCCCCTATACCCCTATACATCATCTGCAGCCCAGCAATGTGCAGAGCTGCTGCCCCCATGTCCCCTCCCTGCTCTGACCGAGCCCTGGCCCCTGGTGGGAACAGCTCATCGACAGCACTTGGTTTTGTCAAATGTTGCATCTCAGATCCTCCTCATTCTTGGCATGCTCTTAGGCCCTAAAAGCTATGGTTACCTCAAATTCATTGCACTTTAATGTGCTTTCAAAATGAATGCCTTTTGCTTAGAAAATACTGCCACTCTTTGTATACTGTCGTAAAAGGTTTAACAGTGGTGAGTTGTTCTTACGCATGGCTGAAAAGTATATTAGCAGTAATTTTTCAGTGTAAAATTGTGTTTGTTCAGAAATTATACCACTGGTCTAACAATTGCAGCTTTCTGCTAGCACATTTCCATAACCATCAAATTGCTTGAAGTATGAATCCAAAGCTTTTCAAAGCAGATCTTCTGTAGGAGTTGAACTCCAGGGGTCTGCATGTCTATGTTAGTCTGAATGATGAATCACTGGATTAAAATGTGCACCGTCAACTTTTGATTGCACCAGAAAGCAAAAGAGGGCAGGGAAACCTTGGCTAGCCATCATTGATTTGTTCAAATTGCAAGCTGTTTTGTACTGGGATCAACAAGAGAATATCCTGAAAATATGCTTCTGAAGTTTTCAACACGGTGCAAATGTTGAGTCTCCTTTCCTATATAAAATCATATACAGCTTCCAAATAAATACATAATACATGACCTGCTTGTGAGTTCCTTTGTAAATCCTTTGCATTTTATGTTTGGAATTGAGACTGGAACCTCAGCCTACCCTCACGTATGCGTTGAAGATTTGCAGCTTTCTGGGATGAAGAAGAAGGTGCAGACTGCCCGTGGCTTGCTGCGTCCATAGCAGACCATGAGTGGGGAAACGAGTCATGCTTTGCCCTGTTTGCATAGTAACATAGCTGGCTGAATGCTGAGGATCTGCTGTGTAATTATTTACGGTGTGAATTCACCAGAGAACTCCTTTTTCAAAATAATTTAGAACAAATTTAGTCAAAATCAAGCAAGTGTCTTTACACTTGCTGAATGTGAGTATCCACGGGAGGTGTAAACGTGGAGTAGCTAACTCCTGCTCTGGTTTGTGATGATGTGTGTCAGCAGAGCAAGAGTCCCTACTGTGCAAGGGCTGAGGGTTTAGTGTGCAACTCCGTCACTCGATGCCTCTGATGTTCGTGAATGGACAGATTTAGTTATTCAATAGGGCTTTATCATTAAGGAAGGATTTTGCATTTGGTTAAAGATTCCAAAGCCTCTAGTCCCGCTTGTCCAGCCTCATCCTAGCAGGAGCTAGGTCAGCTCCACCCCATGCCCTGTGGGAGCTGCAGCTTGGTGGGATCCTGTGTGCAGGCAGAATGGAAAACCACGAGGCTGGGGTAGTTCAGTTGGAATAGTTTAGTTGAAAAGAGACTTGAAGCAGAAGAAAATGGTGAGAGGGAATTACGTGGAAATAGAAGGGGCAGGGAAAAAAAAGTGACAATTGTAAATGTGTTATGTAAGAAATTCTGCTAGTGTTTATAAACTTTATTTTTAAATTATGTAAAAATAAAGTTTGTGGGAAAATTTTCTTCGATTTAGTTTACACAAATGTCTGTGTTGTTACAGTTAATGAAGAGAAGGAACATATAGCCCAGTAAGAATTCATTATTGTTATTGTTTGCTATACTGCACGCAGAATAAGGAGGCCTGCTGCCAAATAAAAGGAAATTGGGGAGGGGAATAAAAATTCTTAACATGATTATTGGACATTTTCAGCAGCAGAGGCAGCACATTAAGTGTTCTGGTGCCCATTGGCTGTATTTTCTGGCTATGTTTAATTCTTTCAAAATATACCACATCAATTGCATTGCCCCATGTCTGCCTTGGGAAAAAGCCTTCATAGTATCTTTTACCAAAGGGGAAATATCATTTCATGTTTTATCCTCACCTGTGGAGGGGGAAATGCCTTCTTCCTACACAGTACTTTCTGAGAAGGTTGGATTTGTTCCCCAGGTAGGTGTAGCTTCTGGCAGGTGTCTGGAGGATCACCTTGACAATGTCATGGCACCAGAGTGCTCGATTTCCATTGGAGCCTTACTACTTTGGTATCTTCCAAGGGTGATGTTTCACCCAAAAGCCAGGGTTAAGGAAAAGTACTCCAGTTGTGTCTCTTTTATTTTGGTAATAAACAGGAAAAGTCTCACATCCCATGACCAGAGATCCTTTATTTGCTGCCAGGTCTTGAAAAAAAAGAAAAAGTAAACCAATAAGCTACTAACATGCTTTGCATGTGGAGTAATTCATTAATAAAGGAGAAACTGTTGTAGTTTCAAAGTAATTAATCAACAATAATTTCCTTAGTGACTGACTTCATGTTTTCCTCATTCATGGTACAGATTGAGTGGCAGGAGTTGTTCTTAACATGTTAGTATAATTGTCAAATCTGTCTTTTTTCAGATACCTGGAAGGAAACCATCTGACTGCTGTGCCGAAGGGGCTCTCCACCTTCAGACACCTGACACTGATGTAAGAAACACGTGGTTTCAATGTCAAGAAAATGATGTGAATTTCTGCGCTGTGTTGTAGGTGGAACATAAATAGTTAGTATTTGGGAGGAAAAAATGCCCACAGATCAAAATACTTCTGTAATTTGAATTTGGGAAGAATTTCACAGTAGCCACTGCTGCCAATAAGTGTTCATAAAGAGTGGAGAAAGAGTGAGGTGACTGAGAGTAGCAGAGACCCTTCCTTCCTCCGCAGGAGCTTCCAGCCTCTGGGAGAGGGCTAAACTCTTCACACAAGCTGCTGTGGTTTCACTTGGCAGATTTATCTGTGCAAAGCTGTAAAAGTCATTAACAGAGATCACATTAATTTGTTCTAGGTGAGGCAGGATTTATAATGCTAAGGCAGTGAAAATTTGTATAGCTGTTTCTGCTAGGAGCAGTCATACAGATAGAGACACAACTAGACTTTGTGCAGTAAATTGCTCCCTGAAATACTTCAGCTAATGGTGAATTTCATTCCTTTGTATTTATTAGAAATTTTCAAATGCTGTTTGAATCAGCTCTTGGTATTCAAGTCAAATGGGCAGAACAACCTCAGACAAAACCAGAATGCATGGAAAACTGGAATCTTCTATTTTTAAAGAGTGTTTTATTTGGAAACATCTCTAATTTTGGTTTTCAAGGGAGAGCAAAAACAAAACAGAATGTTCTGCTTGAGCCTGAAAGACTTTCTTTAAATGAAAAATGAAATTTTGTTCTAGTAGCTGTCAATGTGAAGAGCATATGGAAATGATATGCTTGTGTTAGATTGCAAAACAAATTGGTACAGTAAATATTAACTTGTGCTTGTATCATTTTATCCTTCAAAAATTTTTGTATTCACTGATTATTTTATCTGAATACTATATGCCTGAAGATTTTGGAGGCTCTTTGGGGGAGTCTGATGTGCTTTGCTTTTACAGCTTATTCAAAGCTGAAAACATATGTTAGAAAACATATTAATTGCTAATATGTAACTTTTCAATTGCTTTAAGCATTTTGCTGTGCAGTTATGTAATCTTTTTTAAAAGATACTTCTTAATTCATACATATAAATGACATCTTCTCTGTGTGTTTCTTCAGTGATTTGAGCAACAACAGCATAAGCGTATTGGCCAATTACACCTTCAGCAACATGACTCAGTTATCAACACTGTAAGTAGGCCAAAGTTTTTAGAACAATTTTAATTGCTTTTCAGACACCATCTTAGGTATTGAACAGTTAGTATTTATCTTGTTCCTTGCTAAGCATATGGCTTTCAGTGCTTCTTTGTGGTTGAATTAGTGGTGAAATAATCAGAGAAATGATGATGTTGTAACTCTGTTCTCTCATTCTCCCAGCATCTTGAGTTACAACAGACTTCGGTGCATTCCAGTTCACGCGTTCAACGGGCTCAGGTCTCTTCGAGTGCTGTAAGTACCACTTCTCTGATGCAGCTGAGTTGCAGCTTATTAGAATGCTGTTGATGGCAGGAAGGCTTTTAATGAGCAGATGGCTTTCACTTAATCCAGTAGCCATAAATATTTTCACACAATTAGCTTCAATGTACTTGTACTTAGGTGCAATATGTCCAGTAATGACAAGAGCAGGTGAATGCTAAACTTTGAAAAGAAGCAATTACATATTTGCAGGATGAATGAATTTTCTATGATAGTTCAGGGACAAGAACTATCATGAGAACAAACCTCCAAGGGACTGCATAGAATCTGTTTGTTTCTTCTACTTGAACAATGTCTGGGTGGCTCACAGAAAAGGACTTTTTCTCTGTAAAAACTTGATCTTACTTTAGAGTATAAGTTTCCTCTGGATGCTTCAGCAAGAGTGTCTTTACTGAAAACTTGTGCATTTTTAGAATATTTTCTATTCCTTTAGATATCTGCAGGCAAGTTGTACATAAAAGAAGGGAAGTTAGAAGTCCCCACACTAAAACAATGAGTAAGTCAAGCCAACGACTGGGCCAGTAATGCTGAGATGCCCATCTCAAATATCAATAAGTTGTGAATGAAATTTCATCCCATGTTGAATGGTGGCACAATCAGAGATATCCCTGTGTGGTCTCTTTGGAGATCCTTTTGTGCACTCTTTCTCTCCACTGTAGCTGCTTTCAGCAGCTTTCTAGATTGAACAATTTGCTTACAATCTCTTCTGAAAGTCATCTTCTCAGAATGTGGGCTGTGGGCCTGTTCCTTGCAGCAACCAGCTCCTCTCCCTCCCCCCTTTTCTTAGGCGCCTACTAGATTGCCTTCTGCTTCAGTCTCAAATTTATTGTCTCTCCCTCCCTACCTACCCCATCAGAACATACACCCCAAGTTGGGTTTGCTCAGTTGTTTGTGTGGACACTTGACCCCAAGTGCAGCGGTCAGGACAAGGTGGAACTGCCACCTTCTTCCCCACAGCCCAGCAACACAGGTGGGTCATCATTATTTGCACAGTAAACTGAAAGCAAATAAGCTAAATAGCTTATCTGTGGTGATGCTATTCAGTGTGCTGAAGGAGAAAAAGCTTGGAACACTAAAAGGTCAGAATAAAGGAGCCAAAGAAGATGTCCTGGGTACTTTGAAACTTGACATTAGTATTTGCTATTTTTTTAAGAAAGTTTGGTGTCATTCACACGTGGGAGTTTCTGTGAATTTAGAGAGCAGTGGTGGTTGTGCACTCACTCCCTGAATGTGCTGACATGGGCAGCGCTGCAACTGTGGAAGCAATAAGCCAATGATCTCTGGCTGGGCTCTTTCACTGTGGTTTGAGTGCTAAAATAGATATCTGGGTTTCAACTTCTGAACTTACAAGACAGATTTAGATTCCCAGTTTTCATCACTGAAACCAGGAAAGATACGTGATTTGGATCTCTTGTTTTAACTTTGGGTTGGGACTCTGATTTCTAAAGCACTAAGATGGTCACGTTTCAGTTGTTACATGAGCCCTGAAATTCAGCCACAGTTGAATATGTTCTATTTCATGGCCAAATCAATTGTTCCACATGGAAAAATTGTCTTCTGGCCTGCTTCAGATATGCAAACTAGCTTGAGGAGAGCTAGTTTGGGACTCTGTATCTTGAATACTAGTGTAGATACACTATGCCTCACTCCTTCAAACAGCTACAAATTTGTCTTTTCATGTCTGTTCTTGCAGGCCACATATGAACAGAAACAAAGGGAAGTATTTTAATAACTGTTATCTTTTGGCTTTTTTAAATAATCTGCTAATCAAATGGAAAAAATATTTTCCTCCTTTCAGGGAGAGTAAAATGAGGCCTAAGTGGGAATATCTGCCTCTGTTCCATGCATTGGGAAGCATCCAGATTAATTTGATTTATTATGGCCCACAAAACTCCAGAATCAGCTACGACTTTTGCCACATGTCATCTATGTTATTATTAAAAATCAGTTCCCCAGAGAGAAAATGGCTTCAGAGTGGCAATGTACCATCTGTTATTGTCAGTTATTTTTTATCCATATTCTCAGGGGAAGTTAAAAGAGAAAACATCAGCAAAACAATGTTCTCTTTTTTTTTTCCCCCATAAAAAGAATGTAGAGATCCCATTACCTTTGAATCCACATGCCTTTGAAGGTGGCAGACCCATCTCATGCAGGGTCCTCTGTCTTAAAAATTCCTTATGCTTCCTTTTTGCCTTTACTTTGTGCCTCTCTATAGTAAATAAAGTAAATAGGTACTTGAAAATCAGAATAATCGTAGGTGTATGATGAAGTTGATCTTTGACAGGTATCTGGTTCTGTGCTCTCTCTTAACAAACACTTTTCAGCCCGAGCCCAACTGAGAAAACTGCAGAGTCAACATGTTTATGTTTGAGCCTGAATATACATCAGTGTTTACACAATCAAAGCTTTAATCTTTAGTCTTCACATGGCTTATGCATAATAGTATCCAAAGTGTGCTGGGGAGCAATTTCAACATAGAGGCTTAAGAAGTTTCTAAATAAGCAAAAGTTTGTATCTGTAGGTGTTTGCACCAAAGCTCTTGAAGTGAAAAGTTGTGAGTTTGTTTTCTGGTTTTGTTTTGTTGGTTTTTTTGGTCCAAAGCTAGTCTTTTTAGAAGCTAAATATAAACAGATTTAAAAAGCTCAGACTGAGACAAAGTCATTATAAATATTCAGACTCTATGGTAAACCTGAACTGATTATTTTAAAGATTTGGTTTTATTGTGCGACAATGTTGTAACTTCTGACAATTCCCCTGATCTAATTAAAAGTCCAGAAATAAAAATACTTTTTTAGATCACTAAACAATTTTCTATTTTATATTTATGAAAGAAATTATCAAATGGGCTACAGAATATTCTGCTAACGTTAGATATTCTAGTTTTGCTGAAAACTGAAGGATATTTACTGCACTTCAAAGCTCACACACAGAGTAATATGTGTTGATGATGAAGCTACCACTAATACTCTGAGCACAACTCTGGAACCAATTTTTGCAATATAGTTTCACTGTTGGGTGCTGTGCTAATTAAACCTAACAAAAATACTATTTGGCTTTGTCTGCTCTGTTTCTCTTTTTGTGTTTTTGCATCACAGAATGACTTCTTGTAATTAGCCGGTAATTCCATAAAAGGTGGTGGTGTTACAAGCACCAAGCAGTGAGACTGTGGCTTCCCACTCCCTCTGACATCTGAGTTGTGTTGGTTCCTGCAGGGTACAACATCCTACAGGGTTCACTGTAGGTGTCTGCCCTTCATGGGATGTGGCTCTGTAAGCCAGGGTAGGTGATTGTTTACTGCAAAAGCATCTCCTTTGTGTCTGTGGTAACCTGATGTTATGAGACAAGTGGGCTAGGAAGGACTTGAGAGCAGTTAGTAAAAGGAAAAACAAAGAAACAAACAAAACCAACCTAAAAGAATACTTTTAGTTCATTTTGCTACCTGAAGACAAAGTAATAAGTTAGTGAGATTGCATGCAGAAGAAAGTAATTTCAAGAATTCAAGTGTTTTGTTAGTGTGTGCTCTGAGGAAGATCCACACCACCTTAAATTCGTAGCCCTACTGGGTACCTGTGTTTAGACAAGAGGATATCTGAAGTTGTGCTTTTCAGGGAGAACACATATGTCCATGTGTGTGCTTTAACTGTCCCAAATGTTTGGAGGTTTTATTTGACCATTTGCTTATAAGGGTCTTTGGAATAAAAATGTGCTCCTGTTGTTGATCCAAGAAGTAAAAGATTTTATTACACTGTTAAATTCTCTTGCCACTACTTATTATATGTGGGGTTTAAGTTTTTTAGCAGCTATAATTTCATTTTAGCTTCATGAGCAATCATGTTGCTGATGTGATTTCTTTATTAAAATGCAGGCAGTTGCATCTGAGAAACGTACCTCAGTGTTTGAGATACGTAGTTGTGAGCCCTTCATTTCAGGTGGTTTTATATTTTTGATGGATTTTCCTTCTTGCAGATAATGGCCTTGTCATTCTTCAGCTTCTCTTGTAAGAAGTTTCCAAGACATCTAGGGAAGAAAATGTACCCCTTCACAGAATAAACACAACTGATGTGACATGAAAAGAAATATAAGTTCTGCTGTCTGTCCAGGGAGAATCATCTTGCACGCCTTTAAGCAGTTTCAAAGATCAGAATATAAACTCATTATGAGTGGCTGCTTATTTAAATATGCTCATTTCACTGAAGGAGGGAACATCTTGGTGATGAGGTGTTGACCAGGCCTGATCTTTCATCCTTATACAAGGAACAAAAATGCTCCTTATTTAATAGCTGCGAAGTGTATCTCAGTCAGTCATTCTGTATGCAGTTAGTGAGTGTGCCTTAGCTGGAGTTACTGTCTGGGAGCTCATACCCTTCCTCTTCTGTTCGGATTAATTGCTTGGAGATCCATCCTTACACATGCCCAGTATTATTGTTAACAGCCAAAACCTAGGTATGCTTAAAATAAAACTTCAGAATCGGTATATTGGAAGAGGAAGCTTTTGGTATATTGGCCTCAAGAACTGGAGAGAGGTGCCAGGAGGATAACTCTGCTGTAGTGTTTGTAGTTTCACACTGTGCAGAAAATCCTTGCAGTGCAGTAAGATAGAAACTGCAGCTGCAATGAGCAGCTGTAAATCTTGGTATCCTTGCTTATCTCACATCGTTTACAGGCCCACCATAGGGACCAGCCTCAAGGGAGACAGGACAAGGTGTTTCTTGCCCTGGCACGTCGGGCTTTCCTTCCTCTGAGTGTGCTGGTGTAAGGCAGTGTGTAAAGCAGAAGTAGTGAGTTTTAAGACATCACGCAGATCCTTGTGAAGCTCCTAGTGGTGTCAGGGAAGAAAGGATACCAGAAGAGATGGTTTTATTTTCATCTGGGGCTATTGTGTATTTCCATGGGCACAGACATTTGGTTTGTTTTTCAGTGTGCACTATTTCATGAATCTGTACAGTCACAGAAATAAATAACATGCGATTCCTGTGTTCTGCAAGTCACCAGGTAAATAAACAGAAAATAAATTACTTCAAAACTGACAAACAGCAGGTTTCTGTTTTCCACTCTCCTCTGCCATGTCTGGAGCACTGACAGTAATTCCTAGACCTGGGAAAGGGTACATAAACAATACAGCAGTTTGCTATTACTGAACTGGCTCGGGGGACAAGTGCAAAAGAAGATCTAATTTTAAAATATTGATGTCCTTTTCCTTTGCAAGTTTTCTACCAGTTTTTGTTCAAGAGATGGCTAGTGAGATCCAAGGGAAGTGACTCCTGTTGGCTCCATACGAGTTCTCTCTGTCTGCTACTATGTGAATTAGGAAACTGGCATTCAGTGACACACAAAATAGAAAAGTTAGAATAAACTATAAATATTTTTCTCTATGCAGCTTTTTTTTTTTTGTCAGATAATTATCTAGTGAGGCAGAAGATGTAGCCACTGAATAGCTATTTATTTATTTATCTATTTATTACTAAGGTCTTACATCTTCTCTGGTGCATTTTTTGGATAGTTTTTATGCAGTTGTCAGCCCCAGCATCCTGGGTCCTCCCACACACTCATTTGTTGCTGCGTGTTTTCCTGGCTGCTCATAGCCTTGTTGCTGGGAGAAGTGTTCTTCCCTCTATTTGTCTGTCCCAGCTTCTGGTGGTGGTGCTCTGCTTTGTAGCAGGGCCTTCAGTTGCAGTTGCAATGAAAACCACAAGTAATCAAAATAATGATTTTTTGCTCTTGTGCCTGCCACTTTGAATCAAAGTATTGTGCTCTACAAGCTGCAAGAAAAATCTTTCCATTTAAGCTTGCCTATGTAGCTCACACATAAATGTATTTCTTAGAAAAGAGATAAAGTGGCTGCTTAAATTGTGTTGGAAACAGTGGAGAACCCTTTTACAAGGATCCTGAAAATCCTCTTAGAAAAATGTTAGTTTCTTTGCACAGGGTGAATAATGCCCTAAAACAACTCATTTCAAGTATTTTCCCTGGTAGCATAAATGTATCTGTCAAACGGATTTTAAAAATACCAGACAAATAAGTATTTCCTACTGTGAGAATGGGAAACTAGTATGTGAAAGTGCAGCTATATCTGTCCTCATGGGCACTTGTTCTCTCCTAGGATTTCTCTGTAGCCAATATTTAATTTAACTTTCACAGTCCCTATTTTCTCTGTTCTGTTTTTTTTCTGTGTTTCTGGCTAATGGAATTCTATAAAAGAATAAGGTCTCTATGTGAGGGTCTGCTTGTCATCGATACATTTTTAATAGCATAAATAGTATGTCACCTTTTAAATTTAAAACATTAGTCACCAACAATTTCAACTGTATCGTTATTTTAAATGCCAGCATCTAGAAGTAGAAGCAATAAAGCGTGGAAGCTTGTGAGTTGTGGAACTCATGGAAATTCTCCTCCTTGAGCACCAATTCATTCACTTGTGTGGAACAGATAGAATACTGTGGCCTGATACCTTCCTGCTTTTCCCCTCTTTTAGGACACTCCATGGAAATGATATTTCCAGTGTTCCAGAAGGCTCCTTCAATGACCTGGTATCCCTGTCCCATCTGTAAGTACCTCTGTTTGAGTCCATCGGTTTGATTGATGATCTCAGATTAATAAAACAGTACATATTATTGCAAATGTAAGACTCTATAACTTTTCTGGTTTTCCTGCTCACTTTCCATATTCTGCTCTGGATAATCATAGTGCATCTCTTCAAAGAAATTTAAAAAAAAATACTAGAACCTGTTGTTGTTAGTTAGAAAAATATTTTCTTAAAGAAAGGCAAATGAGCTGACGTGACAGTTTCCTTTTCTGTGGACTTTGTGCTTAAGGCTTTTTTTCAGCATTGTCTGTGTGAAATGCAGAGTGTGTTATGGTTTGAGAGTGAGACAGGAAACCTCCCACAAAGAGCAAATATTAAGCAAATGTGAATTCTTTGCTTAATAAGTGTCATATGTTTTGCATACTGAAATGTCAGTATGTGAACTTGTTGATGAATCACTACTTCAGACATATATATTTAATCATATGGAAACAGGTCATTTCACAGCATTAATACTTCATTCCGTAATTCTCAAAAAAATTATTAGATTTTTCAGGTATTTCAAGAAATTACTGTTGTGTTGGTGGAGGTCCAGAATATTTTCAAATGCAGTTTAGCTGATCAAAGAGCTGTACAGACAAATAACTATAATTGTTACAAAGTAAACCTGAAGTGTTAACAGTTATTGCCAAAAAAAATAAACAGAAAATGGCTTTTCCCTGAAACATTATGGGTTACTCCATGATTAGATGACAGATGTAAAGGAAAAGTAATTTTGTGTAGCATGTTTCTTGAGCAGTGTCCTCAGTCAGAGGGTTGGTTGTGTCCTGGCCATTTTGTGAAGTGACTAGTCCCACAAGTTGACACAGATATTTTCTGTTCTGATGCTGCCCTTGTGCATGTGAGTTGTTGTTGATAGATACACAGGTATTTACACACATTTAACATAGGTTTTATATCTCTGTTTCCCTCTTTGAAATCTTACACATGCCTTCCAGAACACTTACCTGAACACAAGGTTCAGTTCTTATTGGTGTATTTTCTGTCCTCAGACTGTTTGTTTCTGTGTAATTACTTTCTTGTCTCAATTTCTCTCTGGACAATAATAATTAGAGATATCTCAGATTGGTAGGGACAGAAAAAATGTGAGCAATTTAAACAATTTCAACAGCTGAGAAATAACATTCTCTGTTTCAAGCTTACACTTCTGTATCTAAGTCAGAGAAAATATTTGTTTTGCACAAAACGTATTTCTTCTTCCTGTTCCCAGTATAGTCAAGTCATTCTGTATGTTGTTTTGGAATGAAGGTTTCACTGAGCCCTGTACCTCCGTTTGGAAGCACAGGAACACCTTCCATACTGGGAATCTGGCATCTGAGGATATTTTTAGAACTCGAGATAAACATATCATGCCCCATTTGTTTGGATTTTCCTCAGGGTTTACTTTAAATGAAGTGCAGATACAATTTTCCTGGGTAAACCATTCACCTTAGGGAATGATAAAAACCCCTTTGGCCCAATACAATCACTGCAGTCTATCTGTTTTGATATATGTGCTGCCAGAAATGTAAAATACACAAAGCTCAAATGAACAGTAATAAATAGGATCCATAAAATAAATAAGACCTGTCTGGGGTGTAATTTGCACAGTTGAACAACTGAATCTTACAGTGCAATTGTGCTCTCCAGTTTCTTAAATAAGATTCTGAAACTTTCAGCAACCACGATGGTTTTGCCCTTCCTATGCCAGGAAAAGCTGTGCTTGCTCAAACCATCATACATAACTGAAAATAAATTAATTTTGAGCTCTTCATGATATACAGATTTTCAAGGAGAAAGCATGCACTTGGAATAATTTTGAAAGCCATATACAGGGTTGCTCCTCATCAAACTTATAATGCACGGGAGAACAACATTTTGCGTTAAACTTACAAGCTGTGTGGCTAAGGCCAAGGTAGGTATTATGGCTGGAGAAAGCTGACTGCCAAGGTCTTGAGCAGGAGGATCAGCCTGGGACTTCTGCACCAGTGCAGCTGGGGTCAGGGGGAGAACGGAAAGTATCACATTAGCCTTTAGAATCGCCAAGAAATATTTGTGTAGCGTAGACAAAACTATTGATTTTAGTCAGTCTTTTGTAATAACTTTACATTGTTCTATAATTGGAAGAATGAAACTAGACAGTTCAATCACTTTTTCCATAGCTGTTTAAAGCCTGCAAGGAAATGTTCACCAAACTTCCTTTACATTGTAAACATCATATTGTTGTAATGTAACTATTATAACAAGCTATATAGAGGAAGGTTTGTATATGGTATACACGCACTGGGTTTTTTTACTATTTATTACTTTATTTACTTGAATCATAGAATCATCTATTTAAGCCATGACTACTAATTTTTTTTGTCCAGGGCAATGACTAATATGTTACAGCACTACTGAAGGATCACATATATTACCACTTAAAAAAAAAAAAAAAATCAGCTGTGGTAGAACAGAGACCTTCTCAGTTAGGTCAGCTCCTGCATTTGCTGTCCTCACCATACACACAACTCTGTAACTGACTCAGTTTCCCCAGTGCTGCCCACACGTAAACTGTCCCCTTGGCACTCCCAGGACACCACAAAGAAGCCCTTGGTAATGGATGCTGTGTGCAGCAGGTATTGCTGTCAGATGTGCGTTTGATAAACACTTGAGGTTCCTAATCCTGTTGAATCATCTCATCTTTACTCCAATTAGTTAGTTACCTGTAAAAATAAGCTATCCCCTCCTCTGCTTCTCCACGTTTTCATGGCTAGAGTTATTCTAATTGACTTTATTCTAAGTTGCCCCAAAAAAAATAGAAGTCTCTGAACAGAAATATCTGCATGACATTTTAAAAGTGCTGCTGGTGGTATTTCAGTACAGCACAAGATATTTTTACCTTTTGGAAATATTTTGCTATAATGGGCAAACAAAATAGAGAAAGTTTGTTAGAATTCATGAATGAAAATACAAGAATTCGCTATAGTTCCTAGAAATGAGGGAAAGAAAAAAAAAAAAAAAACCAAAACTACAATACCACAATCAAAAGAACAGAAAGATAAAAGATACACATGAAAATTCCTGCAGTTGCACAACAAAGTTATTGGTAATAATCTCTAGTGTCTATAGAGCGGCTTCGTTTCTAATGTAGTTTATAAAGATTAACTCCCATGATAACTGGCTTTACGTTGTCCTCCCACTCCCATTTTATACATGGCAGTTGCTCAACGCTAAAGTTAATTTCTCAGTCCAACTTTCACTGCTGCATTTTGTTTGACCTTGGACATGTGAGCCAGCTGATCACAGTTACAGGGTCAAAAAGTCAACCCAGTAGTTTTTTTCCATTGTAAGCAATGGATTTACAGAAGGAATGGATGGATATTTTTTAATACTGTGCTGCAGTACGCATTTAATTTTGATGAATGAGCTCTAGACAGGGTTTGAACCTATGAACTCTCATTATGAATCTGTCTAGGGCACAGTGGGTTCATTAGTCACTCCAATAGAAGTGTATCAACAAATTTTCCAAGGTTTCTATCTTAATATCCTGATATGTTTTTATCTGAAAGTAGCTTGAGTTTAAAATACCATCTTAAAAATACTTTGTAACACCTGCAGAAATAGCAAAGTCTAAAAGACATTTTTAATTACTGGTTTCTTTAGTATCTCTTCTCATGCTAATTTTTAGTTAATTTTCTTCCCATGGCAATTCAGGTGTTGTACAACTAAAGCCTTACGTTTACTTTGAGCCAAACAAATCCAGGCTTCCAATACTGCATTTCCTCACACTTTCAAAAATTGTTTCCAAAGAGATTTTAAAAGTTCTGTGAATTATAATTACACTACATGAATGCATCTACTTCAATCATATGACCTAACTCAAATGATGGGTTAGCCAGCAAATGTGTTTTCAAAGCTATAAACCAACTTAGCAGACACCAGGTTGCAGTTTGGAAAACAGGTATCACCTTTGTGTATCGTTCATCTGATGAGGAGACATTAACATGAGCCATCAGATCCAAACTAAGTTATACAATTCACTGTTAGAGTATGCTCATGAAGGCCAAAGGCTGAAACAAAAGAAACCAATGTGTTAGATCTGATGAAAGCAGTATGTCTGACAACTGTTTGAAAAAAGTGATTTATTGTTTCAAAAAGTGATTTGTTGTTAGGTATTTATACAACCTCCCTAACGAATGATGGGAAGAAAGAAAGTGGGTGGGAATACTGGAGGAGATAAACCTAAAAGACTTCCTGAATACTCAGACAGCCTTTCCCACATTTCGAATTAAAGCATTCCTGTACAAGTGTAGAATAAGACGTGCCTCAGTGAGGCCAGGGGTGTTATCTTTGCTTGGGACCCAAAACAACTGCTGTTGGTTGTTCTCCTCCTGCAGGGCTCTGGGTACCAACCCCCTGCACTGCGACTGCAGGCTGCGCTGGCTCTCGGAGTGGGTGAAGGCGGGGTACAAGGAGCCGGGCATAGCCCGCTGCAGCGGCCCCGACACCATGGTGGACAGGCTGCTGCTCACAACACCCACGCACCACTTCCAGTGCAAAGGTAGGGGCGGGCTGGCAGCCTCTCTTCTCTCCTGCTGCTTCTCCTCTTAGGCAGTGCTTTAGACTTTTGGAAGCTGTTTGGTTTTAAAGTGAGTTTAGGGGTGAGTTTGGTTTGGCTTTCATTTTCTGAACCAACACATTACATTCAAGTTGCGTTTTCAAGTGTTATTCCACAAAGTGCAGTTAACTCCATCCCTGGAAGGAAAACCAGCAAACCTCAGAAGAGTTAGTGTTCCTGTTGCTCACACCAGTTTATATAATGGTAAGTTATCAGATAGGATGTTGTTAGATCTTATTTGAGCAAATAAATTGGTTTTGGCCTTCTACCTACCCCAGAAAATTCTGGTAAAAATAAGAGTTATTTTTAAAATATAGAGCACTCCAGTTATTATGTACGTTTATGTGAAAACTGAGAAACTGAGAATTCTTTTGGAAAGCAAATATTTACCAAAAGTACAATTATATTTGAAGATCTGCAAACTGTCCTCATCAGCTCTGTATCAGAAACTGTAGATTATGGAAAATGTTTCCTGTATGAATACAGAGCACCATCATTCAGGAGAGGGATGAGGTGCAGGTATTAACAATTCAGGGTAGTCAATGGCAGGAGTGTGCTGCAGCAGAGAGCAGTTAGACTAATGATAAGGAGCACACATTTTTGTGGATTCAGTATGTGGCTTACTACTGAATGTAGATTAGGGTATGCTATTACAGTAAAAAATGTTTTGGAGGTTCACTTAGGTTGCCAGCAAGTACATGAAGATGGAGCTATATTTATAGTGGAGAAGATGGGTCAGTAGCCTCTCCTAGGAGTGGAAATGAGGGCATAAAACCTGTGTTTATGTCTCCCAGAGTGCCATGCACATTTACAGTACTGCGTGGCAGCATGGTTTTATAGAGGCTGGGATTAAACTGCTGAACAAACAAACGATGGTGTTGAGGTGGGTTTAGAACACAGGTTCCCAAGCTTGAGCTGAATATTTTGTCCTTTCAAATATGTTTTTAATAACTGTAACCTTGTAATTTAGTTACTTTGAAATGTCAGTCTCAAAACTATCAGAACTCTGACTATAACTGTCAGAACTACAGACAATAATAATCTCTCAAATGTGAAGTACAAATATACCCTAAATGCTAAAAATACCAAATAATGTACTTGTCCACATGAAGTGAAACAAAGAAAATTATCATATTTATATATTAACCAGGATCTGAAAATTAACACAGAAAGAGAAGCCAGATGACTTCTTCATTTTGAAACTGGTATATCAA
>NW_008633327.1:0-48209 GCF_000691845.1 Merops nubicus | reverse complement strand
TTATACTCTTTCTTTCAAAACTGAGCAAGCAGCTCTTAGGCAAGAAAGAAGTAAACCTGTGAGCCAGACTATTAAAAACAGATGTGTGTTTTTAATGTAAATATTAGTTTGGTCCACTAGAAAGCTGGTGGGCTTTCTGCTGTCCCAGTTGTCTCCATGGCTTGCTTGTTTTATCTGAATGGAAAAGGAGAAAAAAGTGTTGATTTGGAGATGGTCTTTGGATGAGCAAATATTGGTTACGGTTTGGAAAACAGGCAGTATACTCCAATAGGCTCCAGGCCCTAGAAAAATTCATCTTTTCTCATCACAATACATACGTTCTGAAAAACAATGTACGACTTGGTAGTCTCACTGCACCCATTTCCAATGCCTCGTGGGCTGGGTTTGACCTGCAGCCGCATCGCCCTCCCATCGCTGAGCTGTGCCTGTGATGTGTGCCTGTCAGCAGGAGAAGGAGACTGTCCGTGGGGTGACACGGAGTGTGCAGGGATGTGTCAGTACTGCTGCCTGTGTAGAGTCAGTCCTGGCCCCGGTACTGCTAGTGCACACCTCCGGGTCACCTGGGCCCCCAGCCTCCTTAAAAGCTAGAGGCATTGTGGCAGAAGTCAGCCCATGGTGAGCTTAGTACCTTGAGATGATTGTGTAAAGGTAGTGTAAGGTAGTAAAGGTCATACAAGTCCTCTGTGACCTCCAGTAACTTTTACATTAAAGGAAAAGTAGAGTTTAACTCATTCTTGTTACAGTTATGTTTTTAGCCTGTGACTGAGCAGAAGTTTATGTCTCAGCAGAGCCAAGAAAATAAAAGTATGTAATGTGCAAGTCATGCAAACTCAGCTCTGCTTTTTATTAAATTGCCCTCCTAGTTATGCAGTAGAGGAAAGGAATGTGCTGGGCTGAGGGCATTTGGCTGTATGGATTTATAAATCAAATCCACAAGGGCAAACTAATGAACTACTTAACTGCTAGGAACTAACACTGTTCTTATTAGCTCCTACATTGATTAGCTTTCATCTATGCCGTAGGAATAAATGGAAAATGTACATGTGTGTATTATGAAATAAATAATGGAACAAATTCTGGCTTAGTGACCTCTAAATCTAGAAAAGCAGCACTGCTGCCTGTCTCATGAGCTCTCCAAGGAGCTCCCTTCGTATATTCTTAGCTCAGATATGTCACATTCCACCCCATCAGTGCCAGAAATGTGGATGATTTTTCTTCTTGCTATCCTAACTCCAAGTTAAAAACGTGTATGGCATTTAGTTATACACGAACACAAAGACAGAAAAGGATGACAGCAGTCTTTTATTTCATTTTTGGGATTTGTTACTTTTTATGTATTCTTTCCTCATTATGGCACATTGTGCTCTGCAATCAAGTGTGCCCTGCTAGCAGAACATGGCATGCTGCACTCTGCTGTCAGTGGCCCTGCTAACACCTCCATAGGGTCAGGATGCAGCTTTGAGACTGTTTCTGTCATGTTCTTATCTGTGCAAGTATTCAGAGCTAACAGTGAACGTTTATATCTCACGCAGGACAGTCCAAAGTAAATCCTGGACTGGAAGGGAATTTTTCATCCCTTGTTTTGGTAACCTGCTCAAGCTCCACCTTCTCTAATATCAAGTAGAAGCTTCTTTGGTTTACTTTCAGGATGTTTCGCAATTTACTCCTTATAATTTATCATGTAATAACAGAAGCTCTGTTTAGCATAGGAACAATTTTAGGTTATTTTAAAATGTATTTCCTTAAAGTTAAATAAAATTATTTTAGGGTCTTTACTGCGTGATAAAATTTAAGCCCTTTTAGAGTGTTAGGTTTAAGGATTTTTACAAGCAAAAGCCATTAACTCATTAATACTGTAACCATTTCAAAATCACCATTTCTTTAACTGTAAATATAAATACCCAAATCAGCTTTCTGTAAAATCTCAATAATACAATATTGATTTACTTGCAACCCCAAATGTATGTGGTGTTGTATTGATATGTGTTCATCTTTCTGCTCACCCACAAACCTCACTACTTCTCTGGAAGGGTTCAGTTAAAAAATGTGATGTCATTAAATGGTTTAAATATGGCCAGGTGTATTTACCTGCATGCATTTATGTCTTCACATGTTTGTCTTTGTTGTATTTTTCCCAGAGAGCTGAATGTTGATAGTCATTCTTCTGGGCAGAACAGGAGGAAAATAAGTTTTGAACTCTGTTAAAATTGAGGATGGTAGAACACTTTACACCTAAATATTCCCATAAGCCTCAAACTAAATCTTTCTTATGCATGTTTTTTATTTCTGCTGTTGCATCTGCACTTTGATTCTTCTTACCAGCCATAGAAATGTCATGTTATAGTTCCCTAGGGGTTGCTGTTGCAGAATTTCCAGCACTGAGAGAAGGAAAAATTGCTGAAAGCCATATTTATACAAGCCCACTCTCTGGAGATCCCAAACATGTTTTTTCAGAGCTGATGTTTGCATGTTCAGGAGAATATAAGCATCACTGAGACTTGCCTAGCACTTGATTTAAGTACTTAAGCCCCCTCTGATCCCTGGAAATCCCATGCCGTTGTGTAAAGTTGCACCCGCAGCGTGTGCGTTTGTGCCAACGTGGGGTGAATACTGCATCAGGAGAAAATGTAGTAATATTGTAATCCAGGTCTCTATTAATAGACTGTGTTTTGCCTTTGCAGAGCCAGCAGATATCAGTGTTGTGTCCAAGTGTAACCCCTGCCTCTCCAATCCATGTAAGAACAATGGGACATGCAACAATGATCCAGTGGAGTTTTATCAGTGCACTTGCCCTTTTGGCTTCAAGGTATGAATACAAATTAACAACATGAAAAGCAATAAAATGTTCCCCAGCCCTTCTGTTTTCTTAATTGTTATACCATGAGAAGTCAACTTTACAGGCAATGAGCCTAAAAGGTCCCTTATTTAGCAGGTTGTGTGTGAGCTTTCAACTGCACCCACTACAAATTTTATCCTGTGCAATCAGAAAGGCATTTTGTTCTGTCTGTGCTGTGACTGTACAGATCCTCCTGAGCAATGTGCTCTAGCTGGCTCTGCTGTGAGCAGGGTGGTTGAACAAGGCCATCTCCAGGGGTCACTTCCCACCTTGGGCATTCTCTGATTCTGTGATGTAGGCAGACGTATGATGTGACAAGATGATTTGATCTTCCTTTTAATTTATTTTCTTTTGCCAACAAGAAGATAACCATTTCATAGGCTGCCAGGCCAAAGAAGAGGCAATTGAGATGAGAATTAAAGGCCAGTTCAGTCCATAGTGACAGAATGCTGACAGCTGCTGGTTTACATCCATCTTACACAGACTGATTATCGGAAAGGTGGTAACCTATCAGACACAACCACCAGCTCAGCTGTCTCTGACTTGGGAGCACTAAGGTCCGCAGGGTGATCTGCAAACGAGAGATCCTGTAGAGGCCAAGCATCATGAGCCTGCACCATCAGTGTCTTGATAGCACATTTGAAAATCAGAAAATCCTGTCATTGAGGAATGCACTTTCCTTGGTAGTGATATGTAACTCCCTGTGCTAACATTGCATCATGAGAGCTTAAACATACCAAGACTTTGTTTCAGACTTGAAATAACTGGAAACCTAGCTCAGTAGTCAGTAGCTGAAGGATTAAATATAACTACTAAATGAGGCATATGATCTGTTCACAGCCTGGGGGGATTGGATGTTATGGCCAAAGTAGTAGGTTGCATCCTGTTGGCTGTGATTTTATTTGCCTTATTGGATATTTCTTACAGAGTCTTGGTCAGTTGAAGCAGATGCTCATAAAACACAGGGTAATGAGAACTGTAGGGGGAAAAAAAGGGCAAAACCAGACATACATGTGGGAAGTAAGCACAAGTATCCAGGACTTACATTTCAGGTAGGATTTAGAAACTGGCTCTGATGATATCACCATTTCCCTTCTCTGTTTGTCTAGGATACATCCCAGATGGTAACAGAGTAATTGTGGTAGATCCCTGAAACTTTGGAAAAGGGGAAGATTAAAGCTCATTTCTTCTCTTTCACCCCAGTGCTTCCACGCATAGTACTCAAGAATAAAAACAATTCTCCTTAATAAAAGAAAAGTCATTGGAAATTTCCACTTGTTAAAAATCCTTCTACTTATTGGCATATCAACCAGCATATGTTCTAAGATCTTAAAAGACCACATTGTCAAAACTTCATTTAACTGAAACTAGTTGGTAACAATTGATTTGTCTTTGCAATGAGGGAAACTGTGGCCATCTCCTGGGTTAGTAAAAGAAGGGTAATTTTCATTTTATGTTTAATATAAACCAAGTTGAATTCTTCAGATGGGACTAGGTGACTGTTAGGATAACTTGAAAAGTAAATGCTTTCAAAACCAGAAGGAAAATACATAAATCTTTGTGTATGTCTTACTATATAAGGCACATATCATGGAACAGGTATCCAGGTTATTCAAAGTAGAAATGCCTTGGTTAAGAGTGTATCTTTTTTTTTGCCCTTAGTGGGGTTTTTTTGGGTTGCTTGGGCTTTTTTTTACAGTATTTCTATGTTAGCAAATGCACTAGTTATAGATGCACTTATACTGCTAGAAGACATGTTTACAAATGGAGGATTTATTAACCAGAATAATCAAGAATAATCTAGATATATTAGCAATCACTTTCTAGTGTGCATTAGACATCAGTATGCATCACTTTACTTGGAAAGGTTTTGATAAACTCTCAAAGTGACTCTGTTTAAACATCTCAGAGAGCATGCAACTTTTCTCCTCTCTCACACACTTTCTCAGGTAACATTCAGTGTGTTGAATGCAAAACGTACACCCACTTGTGAGCTTGTAAGCACCAAGCTGTCATCCAAGCATGGCAAAAAGCAAACAGACGCAGGCATGGCATTTAGGGCTGAGTTTTAAAATACTGACTGGATAACAGTACAGGGAGAATTGGTGGAAATTTAATAAGCAAAAAAGAACTGTGTGTCTTTACCACAGGTTTTTGAATAAAAATGAAATATGACAGGTCCAAATGCAAACCATATGAAAGGAGCACTCTATCTACCACGCAGTTCTCCACCAGAGATTCATGCTAATTCAATAACAATACCTTGCTTCCTTCTCACCAGCCAGCACCAAACAGCTCTATCCATCTGGAAGCTATTTCCCAGACCTTGATAAATTGCCCTAAATCTGCCCTCTCAGCATTTGTTTTTCCTTGTTTGATGTAGATTTTGAAAAAATCCCGTGTGGAAGAGTGCATCAATAAAGTGAAAAACCCACCCTTTTTTCAAATGTAAGCTCATTCAAATGAGCTGACGGCTTTATAATGTTCCCTGGAAAGAGGCAGAGTTGCAGGCTGCTTTCTGGGGTTCCTGTGCTCATGCTGGCCTTCAGAAGTAAAAAACAAACTACATCAACTAGCAGAAAGCCACCTAAGTTACCAGTTGCCAAACTGGTGCCTGGTGGAAGAACTTACACCAGTTAACTGTGGTCGCAAAAGCCATTAGTCTTATTTTTCATTATCCCAGTGATGATGGATCAATCTCTTACTTTTCACGATCACAAAGCTGGTTTTGCTATTGAATCTATACCTCGTGGGGCTTTTAGCAATGTGGAATGCTGCCTGTGATGGGTTTGAGTAAACTTAACAGTGAGATAACTCATGGACCACCTGATCTGAGAGGCCAATGGGCCAAGCAGTTGTGTTTGATGAGGACAGGAATACAGCTTGCTCACTGGCGGTGATAGCTATCCTTGCTGCTGCTCTCTCCTTTAAAATGGGTGATAAATGTGTCAGCCACGGTTGAAACAGTGCTTCTGTGGTTGTTCTTTGGGGACAAAGCCCCAAAGACAGCGGGAAGCAGTGTGAGAGTGACACCTATGGTGACTGGCAGGCTGAGCTCGGTGCCACCAAGGCTGCCAGCAAATGTCTCTTCATGTTATGGAGCTTGTATTTTCATACTAAACACAGACATAGGTATAATTATCCAGTAGAGTTTTTTTTTTCTTTTCTTCATAGCATTCTTTGAAAGATTATTTAAATAATGTGTGGTTTCAGTTGTGAAGTATGATTACAAGCAGAGAAATGAAGCTTTCTTCTGCTTTAAATGCTGGTGGCCACCTGGAGTGCAAGTGTGTGCGAGTGCAGCTGGTGGCTGGTGAATAGGTAACAGCACCAGGCTAATTCATTTATCCTGCAGAGTGTGGGGCTTCTGGGTATGCCCACTGATGCCGTAACATTGAGTCTGTGAGTGTTAGAATTCAAGAGAATGATCAAACTTGCAATCAGTAAGCCATTGAGAAAGTATTTACCTGAATAGCTGTAGTAAAACTAAGGTGAGTGAATCCAACACTCAGTGTATTTTGCTGTTGCTGTATTCTGAAAATGTCCTTTTGGATTTTTTTTTTGCTGATTTTTCTGGTTTTCGTACATTTTTTTTTTCTTACAACTGAGGTAACAACAAATGGAGGAGAATAATTTTCTTTCTTCCAAATAGAGTTATTTGTAGAACTGGAGAAAGAGAGTTTCAAATACATCTGTGTTTTATCTGAAATGCAAGAACGTTTCCAGCGTGGACCATGAAGTGCAATACCTGCCTAGGCATCGCCACTGCCTCTGTGATGGCTCAGATAAACGGGAGCCTCAGCTGTGGGGATGCAGGATGTTTGTCAGCTCCACATTCTGCTCTTACCAAAGGCTGTCTGAAATGGGAAGTGAAGATAGGTAAAATTAGTACAGCACGTATCCCACCCTTCAGGCAACAGATGCTGATGCGTGTCTGTGGAGGAGTCGCTCTGTAGATTTCATCCAACACTATTCCCCACTGTCGTGAATTCAGCCAGTGTCCTGACTTTTCTAGCAGCACTGCAGTATCTTGAGGGTTCAAGCAATTTCACCAGTCATCTGGAATGACAGATACAATTGGAAAAATTCTGGGTAAAGCTCTTGGGCTTTGGAGAGGCAGTATTCTTTGCAGCCAGACGTTTGTGGTAGGAGGCATTATAGTGAAAAGCCAGAATGATATGTAGTGAGGAAGCTGGCTCCAAAGTTCTGCTAGGATTTTGGCTCTTTCTCATCCCTACCCCCTGTGCCAGGTTTTCATCCCTGGAAAGAGGGTTAGAAATTGAGAATCTCAGAGCAGAGTGTCTCTGGGATATGCAGGATTTGTGTCTATCACATGCTGTACACAGACATGAGTAATGTGCCAGCACTTCAGTGGGTAGATGTAGCTGGGCACTAGTAGTGGCTGCTCAGCACAGGGCTAATAAGCAGGTTACACAGACCTTGCACCATTAGCGTGGACTCAGCACTGCCCTGGCTGGATCATTTGCTCACGAGGGTGCACATAGCCTTGAATTTGCTTGGAGCACAGGCAGCTGAAGTTGCTGTATTCGCACTTTGCCACATAGATGTATTCCTGTGGTGTTACATGAATAATCTGCCAGAGCCCTAGAGTAATGGCTGTTTGAGGAGTATGCAGCACAGAACTCATCTTAAAATGTAGATATGGCCATGTTTGCTCATGTACAGATCTTCTGGCCAGCTCTTAGAGCACAAGGCCGAGAATGGTGCAAGTTTATTCCAACGGGCCAGCTCCTCAGCTTTGCTGCTTTAGGTGGGGTTAGATGAACGCAAGCGAGTGTTGGGTTTGGCTGCTGATGTACTCCGGCTGTGTGAGAGTCCCTGCCTAGTTTGTCAAGCTAATTCTGTTTGGAAATGTAACTCCCTGCTTTTGTTTCATTGGATCTATTAACATAGGCATCTAAGTCTCCATGCACATCATTCAGTGCGCAGATAAATCTCTGAGTTGGAATTGCAAAAGGAGGAGAAATTGGAATGAACTCTTAAGCCAGCCTGCCCTTATCCATGTGAGACAGGAGAGCAAATGTCTCTGCCTTCATGTATTACTCTGTCTTGGCCTCTTTCCTCTCCCAGGGTTGGGGTCGGGGGGACAGGCAGTGGAATGTAAGCTCAATGCCAGGTTTTCACATGAAGAAATCAGTGCAGCAAAATACTGTTTGTGTGAGGTGATTCTGCCTTGAACTTTGATTCTAATAAATTCTCCTGCAGCGTGTGTTTATGTGATCTAGGGTGTTTTATTTTGTGTTTGTTTGTTTAAACTACACTTAAAATACTTAATAATGAATGTTGAAGAAGTATTTTCCTCTCTTAGTAAAATAAAGCAGAAAGCTTTTAGGGATGAGAGGTAATGGGTGGCCATATAAAATGAGCGGACCTCTATTTATCTATGGATTTTTAGGGCAAACACCAGTGCCAGCAGTAGGTGGTTATAATTTCATGTAATGCTCCCAGGGCAGAAAAAAAATGCAGAAATCAGAATATTTTCCTGTGTATGCTTATTCTGTGGAATTTACTATGCATCAGTCAGACTTGTGTTTCTTGCTTTATGCCCTTTCTGTTATAGCAGGTCTAAAGAAAATGGAGATTTACATCGAGAAGAGCACAAAAATGAAAGGCTTAAGGCAGGATTAGTGCCACAGTTGCTGGCTGAAGGTGGTGAGACATGCACACACCCATCACAAGCCCCATAAAAACCAGTGTAATGCCTCATGGCATGCCCTAATGAGGGCTCTTAACAGTAAAGTCAGCTCTGAAGAAGTATTCCCATTTTTGTTAGGCCAAGAAGAAAGCAGATGTTGAGCAGCTCCAGGTGCTTGCTGGGCGTGTTCAGTGCTGCAGCAGAAGCTGCTGAGCAGTGAAGGTCACTAGTAAGGCAGACCCACAGGTGGGCACTGGCACAGTCATGCGTGTGGCAGTGTGGATTATTCTTCCCTCCCCCCGCCCCCCCAACCCCTTCATTTTTTACTACTGTTTTTCTGGTCTAGTTCTAAATGCCTTAAGAGACCAGACTTCCAATCTTTCTTTTCCCAGGGTAAAGGAGAAGTTTTCATTGGCATTTAGTCTGAACTTCAGGGTCTTGCTCTTATGTTTGCCTGGTCCTCTTACACTAACGAATAATTTTTCTTCCTCTGTGGTTTGTCTGTCTTTCAGGTGATTGCTGGTTGCTATAACTCTGCTTAATCAAGTTCTCTTTAACCAGCTCTTAATTTTCTGCATTCCACCATTTCCACATAATCAAATCACTGAAGTAGCTGGTCACAGCTGAAAAGCCTTACTGTTAGAGTCTCTTGTGATTGTCTGTCATCTGTTATCCTTGAGGCTTTCTTGGCATTGACTGTACTTGACAATGTGGCTTTTGGGTTTCTTTTGTTGTCCAAGAGCACGGACAGAGATTGTCCTAGAAGGTTAATTGTCTTATTTTTCTCCTTTCCTTTGGGGATGATGGAATTGGTGAAGTTGTTGTAAGCAGGCTCAGCTGAAAAGAAAAGTTTCTTTGTCATGTGAGAGTAAACCCTCTCCTGTCAATAGAAATGGCATAATGACAGACTAGCTGGAGAACTAGTGGCGCTGAGCTGGTGCAGGGCAGACGTCTGCCTCCATGGCCCCCATGGGTCCCTTCCTCGTGCTTCTCAGCACCCCTGAAAGAAATGGTGTGCTAGGGCTCATTGGCATAGTAGGCACCTTCCATTTCAGAAAAATTCCATTTGAAAAATTCATTTGCTTGTTTGATTCTGAAAACGTTGCTGCCTGCCTGGGTTACCTGCCACAGCTGAACCCACTATCAAATTGCAGCCCTGGCTTATGCCAGAAGGGCTAGCTGGTATCTCTGACCAACAAGCCTCGCAGGGGAAGCTTTAGAGCAAGCTTCCACAAGCGAAACAGATTATCCTGGCATTTTTGCTGATATAAGATGTATTTCAGTGTGAGACCTTTTATCAGTACAGAACTGTTCCAGATCAAAAGCCTGCATCCTTACAGACAGGGATATACCCACAGAAGTTTCTTCACACAGACTGTGACTCCCCCAGCATCTTAAACTCTGCCTGTTTCAGGAATCTAGTGAGTTCTTTGGTGAGATCTTTTTAATCCCATAAGCCCTGCCTCATGTTAGGTTTCACTGGCTTCCTGCATGTAAGGTGTCCCTCTTCACTCATGCAGGCTGCATTCAACAGCTTAAGTGTTAGATGTAGGTTAATTGCCTTGAGCAATGAGTTTAAAATACAACTATTGTATTCTCTTCATTACTTCTTAAGAAGAATTGTATTTTCTATAGAAATGTTCAGTCTTTATAGCTTTATCTACGGTGTTCGTGTTGAAAAAAGAGATACTGGCTTTTGTTAGGCTGAGAAGGAAAGTTTTGTTGTCACTGCAACATGTATTTTAAAACAAATAGGCCCTTAAGTGTTTTGAAGGTACTGAAAACACTGTTCTAATTCATGAATATTGGTTGAATTAGAGACTACATGTGAAAAATTCAATGTTCTTTTTACATCAAGTATCTTGGGTTGGATTTGATATACAGAGACAGCCCTGGGAAAAATCAACTATTTTCAGTATCCCTAATTTTTCTCTACATCTCCCCAAATATGCACACAGTGCTCTGCATCAGCCAGTTGATCAAGTAACCTTGGAAGTTCTGGAGCACTTGCCCCATTCAGTTTGGCACCACTGGACTCAGTTCAGACTTGTTCTATGTGAATTGACTCCATGATAGATTAATGACATGTCTTCTGTCATTAATTAAAAGCCCAAAAGACCATTGAAACCCAAAGTACTTATGTTTGGAGAGGTTTGGAAGGACAATCAGGATTTACATGGTAATGAATGTAATTGCAAAATAAACCTCAGATGTCCACTGAGAATTAAATTTTGTACTCATAGGAGAAGAATCAGAGTTTTTAAAAAATAATATGATAAATCCTTGCACTTTGACTTTGACAGGCATATTCTTATTACTAGCTATAGAGGTAATGGAAGGTGTATTATACCCTGGAGGATCATAAATCTTTCTGATTTAAATAAAATGAGGCTTAAGAGAGCAGAGTTCGCCTAATTTGCTATAAATTGACAATTGTGATTTATTAACAAGGACAAGGGAGTCACTAAGAAGTGCTGCTGCCATGCCCAATTATTGTTTAATCAGGTGCCAGATGAAGCCAGACTGGCACAGAAGGTAACTATACCGTGCTGAAGATGGTAGGGTACAAATAACTATTATCTGTAGTTTTATTTCAGACACTAACACTGTGATAGTTTTCAGAGGGAGTTAAATCAGCCAAATGGTGGGGGGGCAGCAACGAGAACAATATCAATGTATCTTCTTTTCATAATCTAGCTTCTGTGCCATTTAGCAAATAGTTGCAAATATTTTTTTCTCATAATGTTGGTGAGCAGCAGGCAACTTTTTTGTTGTATTGTGTCAATGGAAGCACTACTGTGTTAACACCAATACTGAACTAAAAAGAGAAATCAGAATTACCTAAGTAAATTCAGTTGTATTTTAAAACTTTTTTCAAAACTCGACGTGGATGAAATTAACTGGCATGTGAACAGCAATCCTCAGGAGGTACAGTTAGTATTCCATTGGGACAGATGACTAAAGAGAAGTAGTTAATTCATCAGCACTGTGAGTACCCTAACCTAGAGGCATCTGAGGCATGGACGCCTGTAGCCAGGTCTGCGTTCAGGAGGAGTCATACCATTTTTTGTTAACAACAGATGATCAAAATCTTTCGACTTCCACCTGGCAATCTGAAAGCAATCTGATCCAAAATTACTGTGATATTATACTTGCCTTGCCAAATAATTTGTATATATGCCTAAGCAGATGGATCTTACATACACCCTGCCAGGTCTTGTAGCTGTTTGACCTTGCCAATGAGTGCCACCTACATCTTTTCCAGACTGAAGCTTAGCCATTATGTCCATGGCCAGAAAGAGCATAAACAAGGGAACAGTATCAGCTGGATCTACTGAAGAGCTTCAGACTACTCTGTATAGATATCAGTGTGTAAACTGTCTACATACATCTTAATATCAGTGCAATCAATTAGAAAACCAGTTTCAAATTGTTCCATTGATAAAACAACAGTAATTCCCAATGCTGCAATTTTTAGCCCCTCTTGGAAAAGAATTTAGATTAATTTTGTATTTTAGTTTTACTCTTCGCTTAGTTTGCAACATCTCTAATTACTTGGTAACGGTGTGTTCCCTTCACAAAGCTGAGTGGCTGTGTTTGCAGTGATCACTGAGGTGTCCATCAGGTCCTTCATGCTGCCATGAGCATCAGATGGCATGCTAGCTTTCAGAACTTGCTATAAGATTTGCAGTACACGTAAAACTTTTCATTATCTCATTATAGCAAATACTGAGTTTCTTTGCAATGAAAGTCCGTGATGTACACAATCATGAATAGAAACTGAGAGATTTTTTCCTACAAAATTTCTAACTCGGTATATTGGCCAAGTAGCTGAATTCATGGCACTGTGTTTCCTTGGTCAATTCTGCAAAATTCTTCATTTCTCCATTGAATTTATGGCTGCTAAATGTGTTTATTACAGGGAAACTGCTGAAGGCCTCATTCTTATTTCCTAGTTTAATTTTCTAGTGGATTTGATGTTTGTGAGATAAAACTTTGTTCATGAGGCATCCCTTTCCCATCCTGCTCTGGGAATATTTTAATTTACTCTCCAATTTTACAGTTTTTGAGAAGAAAAAGTTTTTAGATAGTGAATAAAGACACTGGTGAAGATGCCACTAGGTAAAAAGCTGTAGCCTGAGTTTATACGTTTCTGGATAGCTGGTATGCCATAACGTAAGGAGGAAGCAAAACTCAAGTAAAACATCCACCCAGGATTTCAAACTGAACTCTCTTTCTGTGCTGAGTGTCTGTGTCTTCTGTTATTTCTGGGTGTTTTCCTGCCCTTTCCTGTCATCCCATCTTTTATATGAAGCATCAGGAATCATTACTTGTTTATACACCATATTTAGTCCTTTACTCTAACAGTAGACCTTTGCAGGTCTGAATATATGAATGAGTTACATGCAGAGGTAGTTTTTACACTCAAGCAATCAGCACGCATCAGAAATGTTCAGAAAACTGTATTCAGTAAAATAATTCCGAAGCTCTGTGGAAGAAGAGCAAATCTACACATAGTGGCTGTAAGTGTCCATTTTTTTCTTAATTTTACAACATTAGGACGTTAAAATTTTACAGCTGGCAGATACTTGTAAGTTTGCCTAACAAGCCTGTGTACAGACACTCATAGAACACAGCGTACTTCTCAGTTTATCTTTCTGTGGGTTTTCCTTCAAGCCTGTCACAAAGTGGAAGATTTACTTGGCGCTTTCCCTTAATGTAATGATTGCTTATTAACTTCTGTCCAGGACACCCATAAGGCAAGTGTAATGATGTTTGTGAGAGCTGGATGTGGATATATCACTTCCTCTAATAGGAATATAAAGGATTATGTTTGCAATACAGTATCTTTGTAGCTGGTGATTTTGTCTGATTTCCCTAAAAGCTTTAGTTGTATTTAGAGCTTGATAATTACGTTGTTTATGAAAATTTCCTAGTTCTTAATTTAAAGTCTCTATCAACTGTATTTGTTTTTGTCTAGTACTTTTACTAAACACGTGAATGCTCCCATCTGTTCTCTACACATACTAGCTAAATAAAATTTCTTATGAACATGCCGTATATTAACAACTTGAATAAACTTTGATCATTCTTCTGTATAGCTCATTTTTCCAGCATCCTTTAAAACACTGTAGTCACTGAACAAGGCTGTACCTAGCTGGAAAGAGGTCTGCCTATCCACACACCCCTGGGCTTGGATAGTCTTCTGCCTGTCTGCAGATACCTTCATTGCTGGCTGCATCCTGTTTCTGCTGCAGTCGGCAGGGATAGTTTTATACACCAGGAGGTTTCTACCTCGTGCCTGCGCAAGCTCCCTGCTGCCACCTCTCGTCTGTGCCCATTGCTGTTAGAAACAGGCAATGGATCACATTAAAATTGACAGAGGTCAAAATCTCTGACATGCAATCTTTCAGTCTCCATAGACAACACTAATTTGTGAAAAATCATTTTTAAAAAATAATTGCAGTGGTTGATAGAGTGTCAAATCGAATGACTGTGATTTTATCATATTATTCTTTGTTCTTCTGTTGAGGTCCTTATTAGTTTTTGTTACTTGTTCTTGCTTGTTTTGCTAATCATGATGTAATGTTTTCCAGTATTGGGCACTTGTAAAGGCTAGAATTTGGCACAGTAGTACTGAGGAACAGCTTGTATGTGCACTAATGCCCAGTACAGTTAATTACTGCTGAGTAGGAAATGAAGGACTGACACTTTCTAAGTATGGTAAATAGTTTCTGTTCTCATTCACTGAAATATGGAGCTGGAGCAGCCCAGATAAAACCTGGACCATCTGAGGCACTTCAGGTTTAAAAAGGCAGCTGGACTTTGGACATGTATGTCTTCTGATTAGTTGCAGAAATTTTACATTTTCTTCTCTTCAGAAAATGAGAGAAATTGTATAAAATTGCTTTGGATCTGATGCTTTCCTATCAGACTAGGGAAAAATTTATTGCTGCTTAAAAAAGCTCTAGAAATAAAATATTGCACACAGAGGGATCTTCATCCTCTTTCTGTGAATTGCTGAGACAGTCCTATCTTCCTGCCTGTCCTTGAGAGACTCTGCACCTCTTTTTCTGGTTCAGATGTCTTTAAAAGGTTCTTTAGTCTTGAAGCAAATGTACAATATTCTCCTTTGTAACAATAGTTATTTCCAGGGAATGTAATTCAAAGAGTTTTTCCCAAAGATAAATTAATTTTAGTGATGCTTGACAGCAATTCCATTTTTCAGTAAGAACAGTCTTACTTCATATTGATACTGGAGACTTCCATTATTCACTTGAAAGATGTTTCTGGAATGTCTTTAGGCTCTTCTGGGTAGTGACAGTCTTGTACAGAAATAAGATGGCCTTGCTTTGCTGTAGATTTATTAGTACCAATATTTTCTGCAGCTTCTCTCCTTTCAGAATTCTTTGTTTTTCGTAGTCTTCTGCATCACAGAAATTGTACTTGGTTTTGGGCTCACAATGTGCAATTGATAAAGTCAACTCAGAGAAGATAATCCTCAGAGAAGGATTAAGTGCCATGTGCCCCTTTAGTACAATGAGTAAACTGAGTCAGAGAGACTCTAATTTTCCTAAAGCCACATAACAACTTAGTGTTGTAATTAAGTCTGATTCAGTGTCACATACTAATCAGTTTCCATGGTGCCCGAGGCCCAAGAAGCCAATATTTCAGCCATGTTCAGTACAGGAATGAGACCTGAGTCTCAGTCATGAGAAATTTCATGTGCCAGTGAGAGAGACTGAAAATGCCTTGCTCTCATTGTAACATTTCTCTTTATTAAATTTTTACAAGAACATTCAAAATAATCTTGAGTAATTACAGTAGAATTGATGGGACTGTTTTACACAGCGTTCAACTGTGACAAAAACCTTCAGAACAATAGATAACTGTGGTTCCTGCTCTGCTTCTTGCTGTGCTTAGCTGCAAAGGGGTTTAATATTTTAGTGATAAGGGGATGAAGAGTTCATATGAAACAGAGTTTCATATGACAGATAACAGATGTTAGCCAAGTATCCATAAAATAATCAGTTCTTCAGGGAGGCAGGAGAAATATTTGTGATCTTAGAAAAGTGGCATCTTCCAGCCTCACGAGGGTAAGGTGGTGAACACAGATGGACAAAGCCCAGGCAGAGCTGCCAAAGGGTGGCAGCGGATTCCTGTTGCTGCTGCGTGGCTCGCAGCCGGGGAGTGCTGCAGACCACATGGTGCCAAATAAAACCTGCGTCAGCTTCCCTCGGCGCTCTCCCAATTCTTCCCTGAGACATTTGGGGGCTTGCAGTTTCAAATGGAGAAGGACAGGCTGTTTGGCAAAGGCGGCAGGGATGAAGCAGAAACACTCTCTGCCAGGTTGTGGGTGAAGGCTTCACGTGCTGCTTGCACCGCAGGGTTGGGAGAATGAACTCAGTGAGGGAGGGGCTTGTCCAGGCCTTGCTCATGCTCCTTGGAAATGTTTCTCTTTTGATTCAGCCAAGGAAAGGGATGTCTCCATTTCCTTGTATTTGCCTAAATTTTAAACTGCAAAGCTGCTTTTCCTCTCTGGGGAATGCTGGGGATGGAGCCTCAAGAAATGCGGATTCGTTTCACATTTCTGTGAGGTAGTTCCTCTGTGGTGGACAAAAGTGTAATTACTGTATGTAATTACTTATTACAGTCCTGATGGCAGCGTGTCCTACCTGAGAAAATGCTGAAGATTTCAGTAGTGTTTGGAGGACTGAACTGTATGATATGTGAACGGCAGAGCCTGGCAGCATGAGTGGACAGACCAGGTCAAATGAACTCCATAGAAAAGTTAACACTTTTTTTTAATCTGGTTTTTTTTTTTTTTAATGGCTGTTTTGTTTAGTGCCTTGATCAGGCTTAATTGAGGCTGCACCAATTCCAAGATAAGCACTCCAGAGACAATTTATATTGCCTCTATTATTTATACAGTACATCACACCAGGTATGAAAAGTGTGGGAAGCTGTTGCAAATTCGGTGGAGAAAGGAATGACTTCTGATGAGTGTTGGCAGCACGGGAAGTTGGCAGTGGTAGGGCAGAGTTCAACCCTAATACACCAAAGTTCCTGCTGCTACGAAGTGATGTCACAGGCTGGCATCTGCCCTCTTTGTTAGAAACCTACAAATACCATTGTTATTCCTCTGAAGTACGGTGTAAATAATGTATTGTAAACCAAGGCAAAAAAAAAAAAAAAAAAAAAAAACCAAAAACAGCAACCTTGACTGAATTAATGTATCCCCTGAGGTACTTGTCTCATCTTGATTGCAGTCCTGTATCAGCTTTCCAGTAGATGAGCTGGCAGAGCGCCACTACTCACAGGATCTTCAGTACGGGACACAGAGCGATCTCTTGAACTTCTTGTGATTGCACAGGTCCCTTGAGTACCGGGGCTTTCAGGTGTCTTTATTCCACCCTACTGTGTGAGTAACTGAAAAGCAAGACCAATCCCTTTGATATGTTTTCCAATTTTAGAAATAGCTTGTTCTGATAAGCAGAATATAACGGTCAGAGAAATATGTCTATGCCCTGAAGAGCCAACAAAAAGTCAGTTGGTAACAGTGCTAGTGAAATCCTGTTGGAACTGATGTATATTTCAGGGCAATCTTTTAAGGGAACTAGTTTAATGATGATATCTCAGACAGGGCTTGGTGTATTTTCTACAGAAATTCAAACTCGGCTCCCACAATAAAAATGAATTTTCCATTTTAGGATTTGACAATGGGTAGTAACGTGGATGGTGCACACATTGCGGTGTTTAAACGTGTTGAATGAGTGTTGACTATGTGGTGATGTGCTGACGGTGTGTGGCCTTCTGCTTACCTTTGGTCATGATTAATGCTCCCCCTTGTAACTAACCTTAGAGGCTAAAGTGTTTGGAATAATGACGAAACCAGCTGTTTTTTTAAAGCAGTCAAATGAGAAAGTTTACTAACATTGTGAAACTGAAAGGATGCCAAGATAAAAAGCTCTTCAATATGAGGGTGGTAAATCCCTGGAACAGGTAGATGAAGCTCTGAGTAACTTGATCTATTTGGAGATGTCCTTGCTTGTGGCAGGGGGTTGAACTAGATGACCTTTGGAGGTCCTTTCCAGCCCAGACATTCTATGATTCTATGATACCCACCAGTCCCATTGGTGAGAACAGTTGCACTGCCCAAATTCTCATTTAACTGGTGTCGTGGTCTGGTACCAGTGGGTTCAGCACAACTGGTGAACATATGGCCATCAATAAAGGGCATTAGGTGATGTGATGGGTCTGAAGACCGCAGACCTCCTGTAAATGGTGCCACGCATAGAATGAGAGAGCAAAGGACATTGGTGAGAGAGCAAGAGACATTGATTCAGATGACATGAGTCTTGCTAACCTTGTTTCTTCTGGATTTTCCCAAATAGGGTCGAGACTGCAGTGTGCCCATTAATTCTTGCATTCAAAATCCATGTCAGAATGGAGGGACCTGCCACCTCACCGAGGCAAATAAAGATGGATTCAGGTAGGAACACAAAGTTAATTTAAAATGACATTATAAAATTAAATGTGTTTCTAATTTGCATTAATGAACTATAATGGCTACTTTATAAAAGCTACTGCATGTGACACTTCTTTTTGCTGTGCAGAATAATTGGTTTCATTGCTGTGACATATTGTTTCCTCAGAAACAGGCTTTCTTATTTTCTCATAATGGAATATACTCTTAAGAGCTATTTTGAGCAGTCTCCCTGATTGGCATTGTTGTCTGTATGCTAATTTTCCTTGGGGCATATCAAATTCACAGATACCCTTTTTTGTATTTATAAAGTAAGCATCTGTCGCTCGACAACCAGATGCAAAATGTTTTCATACTGAAGAATCTTGTAGACAAACAGACTTCAAAGAAAAAATTAAAAAATATGGAGAGTTTGCTGCATCTTGGACAAAAGAATAATTTTTACAGATGAACATTATGGATTTCAATTTTCCCATATACGAAAGATCTAGCATAGATGGGGGTTCTCCAAGAGAAATCCAGAAATTCTCTTGAGGTAATTGGGAAATTTGTGCTGCTACAGGCACTACTTAACAGATAAGAAAATACAGGTTTGAGTCTTTGGCCACTAGTTGTCATTAAAGTTGAAAGAATTTTTTTTTTTTTTTTTTTTGAGCAAATAGTTGCTGAGATTTTCATAGATTTGTTCTATATTTATGTTATTTTTTGCACAAAATATGTACAAAATTACATCATGCTGTTGTTTCAATTGCATGTATGAAAGCCTCACTTCTAAAAGCTTTTACACATTACTGAGGCTGCTGCTTTGTCTTCTCCTGTACATAGCTTCCTATCGAGAGCAGCTGGAGGGAGACCCAGAATTTCAGGGTTTATAAATGGTGTAAGCAGGGAAGCAAAACAGTATATTTTTTTAGTTTGGTTCCAGTTTGGTTTCAGCTCTGATTAAGCCTGTTCCAACTGAAGTTAACTGTTTGTTAGCCAAGTCAGCAAACCCATATCATCTTAAAATAGGTCTGAAAATAGGATTTTTTTCCAAGTACAAAGGGCTGGGTGAGAGGTTGGGGGCGGGGGGAGGTTATCACCCCTTTCCTGTTCCCCTGCCAATGGCAGGATACCTTTTCTAAGGCAGAAGAGCACAACCCTTGAGTGGAGGTGCATCTGTAGGGTCAAACCGGTTGCATGGTGGTGGGAGAAGATGAGGCATCTTTGCAGCCCATAGCACATGCAAAGGGTCCTGCTGCTTGACAGGCCCCTAGATTTTGATGAAACCACTACTCTGATCTGATATACCTCTTCTTGATTCAGATTTTAGCAGGCTCAGCAATTTTTTGAGTAAAAGTAGAGGTTTAGTTTCTACTTGAGAGAAATAACGGTCTGGTGGTCTTCAGTCCAGGTTCCCTTCTGGTCACCCTCATATAATCATAGAATCATAGAATCTGTTAGGTTGGAAGGGACCTCCAAGATCATCAAGTCCAACCATTGAGCCATTAGGGCTCTAAAGTCCTCTGCTAAAACAGATCAGAATCTGTCAGGGCTGGAAGGGACCACAAGGGTCACCCAGTTCCAACCCCTCTGCCATGAGCAGGGACACCTCCCACTAGATCAGGCTGCCCAGAGCCTCATCCAGCCTGGCCTTAAAGACCCCCAGGGATGGGGCCTCAACCACCTCCCTAGGCAACCCATTCCAGGGTCTCCAGCTTCTGCCAAAGTAAAATTGTACCATATTAGAATATCTGTTTTATGTTGCTCAGTACTCATTTCTCAAAAATCTAGCTGATACTAAAATGTGCTAGTAAAACATTTTATAATACCTATAATACTAGAATGAAAAGCTTCAGCTTGTATTTTCCTTTAGCATTTTTGTTTTGTTCTGTAGTAGAAAGCAAAAAGGGTTGAATGACCTGAAATGAAATCTACTTCTGAATTTTTCTCATGAAGAATTTTACAATTTCAGAGGCTTTGCTTCAGTTCCAAATGAACGTTGTTTTTGAGACCCCTTATAAAACTGCGGGGGTGGTTTTGTTGCATAACAACATTTGAGGCTTTTTTTAGGGAAGGTATCTCCTTTTATAGTTATTTATATAGTTTTACTTGGTCTAATAAAAGACATATAAAACCATATCTCATCAAAATCCTGCTTCATAAAATTGAATGATCAGCTTGTGCATTGCTCTGTTTTCTCTCTGTGTTTTTAATTCAGGCAGTCCATAGCCCCAGCTGCTTTGCAAAAGAGAAGTGTGGAGCTTTAGCATGTAATGGAGAAATGTGGTGTGGGGAGGGAATAGTCAGTGACAAGGAAGACAAAGAAACATTTCGAGACTGAATTTGGTTGGGTGGTTGGTTTTTTTTTGGTGGGAGATCTCCTCTCCAGTGGATGGCAGCAGTCAGAGTTACGTGCATATAAATGGTGCTCATGGAGATGGGAAAGCACTGCCTTAGATTGTATGCTGTGAAGAAGCGGATGTCAAAATCATTTTCATGAGGGGCCTCCCTGGATTTTTCTGTTGTGTGGCCTGTAAAAGAAATTATATCTTCTTTATATTCTCTTCCCTAAGGAAATATATTCATACACAAGCTCTACTGCCAAACTTGTCAAATCTTTACTCTTGTAAAAAGGAAACTTAAGCCAAAGCTCGCTCCCTATGAAATGCCAAGCAGTTTAACTCTCAAGTTTCTGTAGCCTTAGACAAGAAAATTACCTTTTAAATAATGCTCAGGTGGTCATATTCCCTAGGCAAAGGCAGGAAATTCATAGTTATGACTGAGATTCCAGCCTGACTTGCCCTCTGTGCCTGGTACCCACAAGGGCTCGCAGCAGCAGGGGACTGAGAGGTTCACATTTGTTGTAATAGCAGGTCTTGGTGGGGCAGCCAAAAGGCAAAGGTTCAGCTGGCTGGAGTTCTTCAATCCTTCTTGGCATCTTTTATTCCTGCACTTTTTCAGTTCTGAGTAGTTTTCAGATTCTTGTTTTTTTTTGTTTTTTTTTTGTTTTTTTTTCAGGTAGGTATGACTTCTGTATTAAAGAATAGTTAAGTGGCATCATGTGGCTCAGAGGATTAGAAGCATGAAGTTCTTCCTTTGAATTCCTCATTCTAATCTAATCTATGTCTTACAATCACAGAATGTATTGGGTAGGAAGGGACCTCCAAAGGCCATCTAGTCCAACCCCCCTGCAATAAGCAGGGACATCTCCAACAAAGTCAAGCCGCTCAGAGCCTGTGTCTTCTTTGACAAAAGGTTGCCAAAAAGAAATGCTCACTGAGACTGAAAAAAAAAGGTGGCCAATGAGATATGTCCTGGTCATTTAGCATGCTTGTAAGTGAGACTCTGGCAAAGGAGGCAGAGCTGTCATCTCTGCTTCTGTTCATCACAGGCAATTGGCTGATCATTGATAAGCATTGGGAAACACTGTTTCTGGATTATTTTAACTTTTCTCCATATAAAACCCCCCCCATTTTCCAGAACATTTCCTTTAGCATTTTTTAACAAACCTTAAGTTCCCTCATAAATATAAAATCCTGGAACTGATTAACTCCCTTGTGTTAATTCTGCCTAGCTCAAGAGAAAACGTTGCACTTCCAGACTTAGAGGCTAGTCCATGGGCATGTAAATGCAAAAAGCTCCCTTACCAAGAAACTGTAATATTCCTGAAAGAATTTACTATCTATATTTAAAAGTTGATTTTTTGAAACATGATACATTGTACGTATGCCTGGTTTAATTAAAAAACTAAAATTAAAAAAAAAAAGTTAATGTAGTAAAATTAAAAAATTGTCAGTATAATTCCGCTCCAAAAGTTTTCCCCCAAAATGTTGTCATTAAGTTCTGTGTTCCCATGTGCCTCTGTGAGGATAATAGTGTTTTATTTAGTTCTTTATTTTTAGGAAATCAAAATACTAACAGAAAATCCCTAAACTGGAGGAATAGGGTATTCGGCCCTTTAGGCAAGCACAGCACCTTAGAACACAGTTCTTTCCTGGGTGGCTGCGTTGTCTCTGAGGTCCGAGTGACATACTGCCACACACCGGGTCACCATTCAGTCAGTACGAACTTTTCAGCATTGTCTTCTGAATTCATTTTCTCTCTCGGTCACCTGGAACCCAAGTTTGATGACCTTCCAGTCCCTCTGCAGACTTCATGTTTCTTCTAAGCTTTTTCCAGGAAAACACACACAAACAGTCGCAAACTTCAACTTTTTCAACATACGGTTCAGCCTGGGTCCCAAATGGTATGTTTTATCTTTTAATTTCAGTCCTCACATTTGGCACATTTGAATGCAAATCAAAATAAAGAACCGTACGTAACCAATAATGTAAAGACTCCCTATAATACATAGGGACTAGTAGCCAAATGTCATCAATTATGCTGACATTTCCTTCAGTATGGAATGTGTCCTAATACTGAGCAACTGTATGTTAACAATCCCATATGTATTGTTACTAATGGTAACTCTACTGAGTTGAACCATTACTGTGATAGTATTTAATAATGTCATTTTTAATTGCATGCATCCAAAGCCATCCCAGTCCTTTTGTGGAAAGAAAATGGTGTTACATTCACATAAAAATAACCAGCACAAAGCCACTCTTGTTGCTTTTCTTTAAATGGAGAGAAAAATTTGTGCTCCCAAACTGAGACCTTGGATGCCAAGTTGCAGCCTGGAGCATATTTTTATGACTGAGTTATAAACCCTTGAAAATGGGGTTTTGTAATGGAAAAGGGAGACATGATGAATGTGTCACTGTGTTTAATTAGATGTCTTTAACCCCCTCCCCAGCACTTGCATTGTTGCAAAAGATGGTGTGCCAGCTCTTCCCTCTTATCTGCCTCCTGTGATCCCCTGGATCATTGCAGGGTCAGCAAGAGGACGTATTTTATTGGCAATAATGAGCTTGAGACAGGAAAAGAAAATATTTCTTACTGATTTATTGTGTCCTAAATTGGCTTTATTTGAGCAGTTTGGGTTTGGTTATTCGTAGTGAAGGTTTTCTAGCTCTCATGACCTAAAAATGGTCCCTGCAGAACCAAAGACGACTGTTAACATGTGACCTGTGTACTGGTTCTGTACCCATCTAGAAGATCTTACTGTCATGGCAGCTTAAGATACGTTCCTTACCGTTTTTTTCTTCCTCTTTGTTATTCCCTTAGTTTCAGAGGTTGTGCATGTCATGAAGAATCTAAGAACCTTATCCTCAGGGTCCAACCTAGGTCCCTACTGAAGGCAGATGTAGAGCTCTGTGCCATCCTCCCTTGGGGGTCCCTGAGCCTTGCTCAGTCAGTGGCACACAGTAGGAAGAGAAGCAAATGTCATGCTAAGAGTAACCAACCCAAAAGTGCTGCAGTTTTCTTCACCGATAGGAGACTGAAGATCTCCTATTTCTCCAGGGCATTCCTCACCTCAACCCCATGACACCTACATAGGATAACCACCCCATGTCAACTTTGTCCATCTGAGCTGAAAAAAAATGTACCCTGCAGTTACCTCTGTGCTGGAAACTCTCCTGTTTTCAGAAAGCAGTGGATGGCAACTAGCGTGACTGCTCTGGAGCTTTCTGGTTTTCATCGTCATCAATCAGTAGTGCTTTACATTTGTTCAGTTCCTTTTCTGCCACCAGAACTTGCATGGGAAAGGAAATGAACAGCTGAGTGAATGTGTAGTTTGGACTGAGACTCGAAAGGACCCTTCCCTTCCACACACATGCTCTGTGATCAGTCAGCAGCAATACTGACACTTCAAAACTCGCACTTCAGATGTCATTGCTGGCTTCTTAGAAGCCACTGAAATTACTGGAGCACTTAACAGATGTTTTTAGACTCTTTCAGCAAACTGTGGCCTCCACCTCTTCATCACTTATAACTAGTTTAAAATATAAAGGTTCTCTTAGCAACCACAACTTCTAGACGTAGAGAGGAAATGGAGATTGATAAAAAAAAAATGAAGTTATTCTTCCACCACGTAGTTTCTTACATGACCTCTAGGGACCTACATCACAGTCTTGTAAGAGAAAACATTTAGTGCAGTTATTCTTCAGGAGTGCCCACACCTTCACAGAACCATTACTAGGTCTGCTATGGCTTGTTTGTGTTTCAGTGGATTATCTAGATATCATCAGCTCATGTGCAGCTCCTCCAACATCTCTTGTAGAAGTACTGAGACCTGACTGTACTTGTAAGAGCAGTCATTCACAAACATCTCTTGTTTGGACAAGTGACAAAGTGGTAATGAGAAGAAAATGTTCATGTCTGTAAACTCAATTCAAGTCGTTGTTCTTAAAAGAGAGGGAGCTACCTAAGAGCTGGGGAACTGCCCTATGGTTGTGCAGTCCTCAGTAGGCAAGGATCCACATACTCACAAAATCATTAACTGGGAAGCCAAAGGTTTGAATATTGTGGTGAGTGCTCGCTCTCCTGCCCTGGAGTTGCTTACTTCAGTTCAGGGCTAGGATTATCAGCAAAGCAAGCAGAGGGAAGCACGAAGGAGGCTGGCTCCTGCTGATGCTTTTAGTCTCGTGTAAATAATTACATGACCCCGTGAACCATCAGACTGCATCCTTTGCCAAGCACGTAGGGTTAACATGCTCCGTTCTTCACAGCAGCAGTGAACTGGGATCCAGCAACTCATTTTTATATGTTTTAACTTCAAGTTTTATACCTCAAACCTCCTGCCCCTTCAGCTCCATGCTAACTTTTATTAATTTTTTCCTTTCTCCAAAGCTGTTCTTGTCTCCTTGGGTATGAGGGGAAGAGGTGTGAAATAAATCCAGATGACTGTGAAGATAATGACTGCGAAAATAACTCTACATGTGTGGATGGGATCAACAACTATGTCTGTCTCTGCCCTCCTAATTACACAGGTAAGAAAGGGCCACAGCCAACAAACAGGAGCCCACTACAAGTCCCTTCAGTGCCTAAAGGCTCCAAATGCATGTTTATTTTGTCCATGAGTGTATAACTAACCAGAATCTCGTCCTGTCTTGAAACAGCCTGGGTCTCTTACTGGAAATTTGTCAGTTCTACCAGCACTGCCATGCATGTGCTTGTGCACGCAGCCAGTTATCTGAGTCAAAATACTGATGCCTCCTTGGAAAATGCATTAAAAACCTGTGAAGTTTAAGGTGTCAGAGAAATCTGTATTTCTACATGCACATTCTCTAAATGTATTTCAGAAACATTCCCAGTACTGAGCTGAAGTCTGATACACAGCTGTTCTGAATCTTGACAAATAAAAATAGTTCCTGTTTAGATTATGGTAGGAAAATAGCTTTTGGGGCATGGCTTTCACCTGCGATTGCAGAGGACTGCATTTGTTAAATGAAATGAGCTTGACAATGTGCTGTTTAAATTCATGCCCACCATTTCACAAGTGGAGAAGCAAAGGCTGTGTGAGAAGCTGGAGGCTCAGTTGCAGTCTTCAGCGTGCAGCGGTGGCAGCTAGCCCAGCTCGGCAGATGCTCCAGCACCTGCTGACTCCACAGTGACAGAAGCTGGTAGCTGAGCTAGAAATGGAATTAGTACCTCCAGCACCCATCCTGCATTTCAGATAAAGTCCTAAACCTTCTGCAACAGCAGCATCCCTCCTAACTGGAGCCTAAAAATGCTTTTTCTCAAGTTCTCACTGGAGCACGCCGCTGGCTCATTCAAGCTGCGCTAGCACAGCCCTCCTGGCTCAGCATGGAGTGGTAAGGAAACACCTGCAATAGTTCCTGCTTCCATCCTTTGAAATGGGTTTATTACCTCCTAAGCATGGAGAAGTAATGAAGGGCTTCTTGTACACTGGAATATATTACATGTCAGGGGATTTAATGAGGATCAAGCTTGAGTGGCTGAGTAAGGCAGGAGGAAAGCTTCTAGAATTTCCAAACTCTTAAAATACTTTTGTGGCTGACACAAAGGAGGCCCATGTAAATCTTTAGCTCAGAAAAGGCTTATGACTTTAATGTACATTTATTGGAGTTCTAAAATGATCTTTCTGCCAAAAACTGGAAAAACTTCAGCTTAGCAGAGTAAAGAGTTTTGCTTACAGGATGTTGAGCCCATTGTGCTTACTTGTGCACTATTTATGTGAGCTGCTCTTGGGTGGTTTCTTTACATTTACAAGAGGAAATATGTTTGCCCAGCCAAGAAAAGACATATCTAGTAAGGAACTGAATCCAGTATACATGCAAATGTGCTTTCCTTTTCACAGGCATATTCCAGATTTTCCTTGTTTGGTTGGTTGGGGTTTTTTCCAGGCAAAAAAAGTAGGAAAGAACTAGACTGGGATTTATTTTCTAATGGCAGTCTGGTTAGGGGCCAGAAAACTCATATGGTACTTGAGAATCAGTTTTGAAATATTTTAAATCAACTTCCAGCCATTTTTAACTTTTTTTTTTTTTTTTTTTTAAATATTTTACCTGAATATTGTCTAGGCTGTGCTTATGCTTATTACGAGTTTGTGAAATACTAGAGCCCAGTCTCGCAATGTGGGATGCCACACAATAAGCATTTGCAATCATGATGCAGGCAATAGATTTGACTACTGTTGAAATAAACTTAATTTTGGAAGAAGAGCAGGAAATACTTCTGGAAAAGGTAATATGAATCAGAAGTGGAAAAGGTTGCAAAAATGGGGGTGTTGCCTAAATTGGAAATCTGAACCGTTACACTAGTTCAGGTTGCTTAAAAATTTGAAGAGCTTAGTGAATTCTGACAAAAGAATTGCCTTAACCTGCTTTACCTCCATTTTGGAGGGGGATATTTCACCTGAGCCGATCAGGCACCTGGCGAGACTTGCTGCAGCACAGCTGGCTGGGCTGGAATGTCTCCCAGAGCTCCACCTGGCCCTGGCAGAGCAGAGAGGCAGGGAGCAGCATAGCATGTCTGGAAGGACTGAAGCCATCAGCCAGACAAAAGTTACGTACAGGCAAAGCAGATCTAAGCCATGGTTTTGAGGGTACTCTAGGAGTTGGATCCAAACACAAGAAATCGGACGTCATCTGAAGTTGCTTGACTGAATTAACAGCAGCTAAGGAAATGCCATGGACGCACGGAGACCAGTCACGAAAAAGCAGAGTAAACTTTTCTTTTTTTCCTTTTTTTTTTTTTTTCCTTCCCCACCAACACTTGTATGAAGAATAGAAAGTTCTTTAAAAGGTTGGCTGGCTTTTTTGGCTGAAAAAATCCAGACCATACATTTTTATCAGTGTAATTATATAAGAGTTGTTATTTCTAGGCGTAAACTGGATTTCTGAGCAGATGGTGTAAGTTAAAACATAAGCAATTGAAGAGTGAGCTGTGTTACATTGAGATCAGACTAGCTGGTTCTGCACTGATAGCCTGTGATGTTTTGAGTAACATTCAGGCTGTTGGTTGTAGATGCCCAGCTCAGCTATTGCAGATTCCTCCTTTTCCTGACTGTAGAGGCAGTCAGGCTTTGGTAGTACTGTGAAGTAGGTAGTCTGGATCCCTCATCACTCTTGTGGTCTTGGGTGCTATAATACTGGTAAGACTGCAATGGTACCACAGCAAACACTGCATGCATGAAATAAAGGTGTGCTGTAAGACAAATAAAGTCTTAAAACAGGAAAAGTCTGAAAACAGGAGGAAGAAGATCCAATAGCGTGTGTGTGTGTGTGCTGTTCTTTAAGAATATTTGGATCCTCCTTAGTTTAGTTGATTAATGGTTAAATCATGATAGTAAATCTTATGTTCCTAAATTAAATGCAAATTAAAACTGCATGTGTTGGAAATGTTGACTGTCGACAGAGTTGTGGTATCGAGGTTTTGGGTTTTTTTCCGTACCTTAGTATTTTCCAGCATTATCTTCTGTCTGTCTAGCTTTACTTGTTGCAGCCTTTTTAGGAAACGATATCTCAAATAATGATTAATAAACTTTGCTTTCATTAGTTGGAAAATGAAAGCCAAAGATCTTTCTCAATTAGTAACTTTCTGCAGTGTTTTCCTTTCAAATTCTTTGACAGTTTTTTTCACCCACCCAAAGTAGGTAAAAAATGACCAGCTTGTTAAGTGACTGCTGAGGGAAGGAATTTCCCACACTCCAGCCCCATTTCAGTTTCACTTAAAAACAAAAAACAAAAACAAAATCCAAACAAAACAAACTACTACACCAAAAAACTATCCACCCTCACACAGTAACCTCCTTCCCAGTTCCTTTCCATCTAATAACTTTAAAACAATGAGCAAATACAAATGGATTTTATGAAATAGGTGAACACAAGGTAAAGAAGACAAAACTGAGTGGGAGGGTAGGCAATAGCTGATTGCCATCAAAAACCACCAGATTTCCTCACCATTATTAAAGTCAAAGTTTTTGATGTTTGTTGCCTGTATTTGCATAACCAAACCAGTCCTCCTGCTGTATAGCAGAGTCCTGATGGCTTTTATTGTCAGCTGATGCCTTATTTATCCTCTCCCCAACTGCTTATTTTAATCCTGAAGCTAAACACTTATTTCCTCCAGGATAATCGGGTACCCAAAGTCCAGCAAGCTCTAAAGCCTGAGCAATCTGTGAGCTGTTTTACAACCTGGTTGGACCCCTTGATGGATTAGAGCTCCTCCCTACAGTTTTGTAGACTTTCCTCCTTTTCAAAAAGAAACATATAGGAACATCAAAAGAGTAAGGTATGAATTAGATTGGTCAGACCAGTTCTTTTCCTCTTTGTATTTTTCTAATTTTTGTCTTTTTGGCTCCAGCATGGCCTGCCTCTAGCCATCAGTAGAAACATTGCCCTGTCTCCCTAGCTTTGTGGGTTAGAAATGTGGACAAAATTCATACAATTTTCCCCTTCCATTCCTATTTTCAATTCACTACTGTTGTAGACCATGTTGAGAGCCATTGCTGTTTTGCTTATAATTTTAGATGCAAATACAGAATTTCATACCTCCAAAGAGAGTCCTCTCCTGAGTCCCATATCATCTGTGCTCTCACTTGAGGTAGTGTCCAAACGTATCTAAAAGACCAAATGGGCTCTGCCAAGCATGTGCAATGTGCTTTGAAGGGTTTTATGCTTTTCTTACTAGTTTGGTTTGGTTTGTTTGTTTGCTATGACTTTTCCTTCCTCCTATCTGTTTGATTTTAGTCAGAGGCAGAAATATCTAGCCCTTATACATGAAACAAACCATAAAATAATTCATTTTTTGATAACGATCCTAGAAAATCTTAGCAAATAGCCAGACCTCTTGGTTCTGAAATCTAAAATAAAAAATAAAATCATAATTAGTGGTTTCTACCACTGAAAATAGGTCCTTTTTTTAAATATATGGCATCCCAGGGTGGGGAGAGGGGGGAGCAACTGTTATAAAATAGTTTGTTTCACTGGGAAAAAGCTGCAAGCAGTTTGTATCACTGGAAAAAAAATATCTCTCTCAAAACAAAAAAGAAGCTAGAAACTATTTCTGGTTTTATGTGTTTGGGAGAGAAGGCTAAGATCTATTTTACCTTAGGGGACCTTGTGGTGTCCTGTGGTAGATGGTATCTGAGATTTTTGCAGTTTTGCTACTTTTAGACAGAACGCTATTCACTGCTGGTGATTATGATCCCTCTTTCCGGCGTATCTGATTGTGGTAATGTTGCATGGCCAAAGCCAAGCACTTACTCAAGCCAAAACAGCTCTGGAAGAAAGAAGTTCTGTGGTGACTTGTGGCTGACACTCTTTGCTGGAGCTCCCCAACCCGTTTCCCATCACTAACCATTGTGAGGATCATGTGCAACAGTCCCCAGTGAGAGCTGATGAACCTGCAGTGGATTGTTGCACTATAGGTTGCTTTTCTCCCTTGGCAGTTTTTAGCTGTGTGTTTGATATAGGTTTAGGTAGCGTGGTTCAGCCTTGTGGTTCCACAAGGATCTGGAATGCCACATAAACACTCAAGGCTTAAACAAATACTTAACTGTCAGCCTATTTTAAAACTTTGGAATTTTAGTGATAATTTCCTCGAGACAAACAGAGAAAATTGTGGTCAAAGTTTAGTGTTGTTTTTGTCTTTTATTTGAAAGAATTCTGCCTTACATGGAAGTTTCTCAGTTTTAGTTACTTGGCAGATGCGAAGGGTGTTTGCTTTCTCTGCAAAAAAATAAAAAGGCACCCACGTTTTCCACTAGTATAACTATGAATGAGAAGTGCTGGAAGAGCTGGAATCTTTTAGCTTTGTTCAAGAACTGAATCCCACCAGACCTGTTTTATTAAGAGAGAACCATTTGCTATCAGGTTGGACTCTCTTATCTCATTGCATTGGAACTGAAGAAGAAAGCAGGACAGTAACTGGCAGTGCTGCAGCCTGTCTTCAATCTCAGCATGGCTGTCCTCTCAGGTTGCAGCTGAGCTCCTGGGTTTCCTTTGGTTGGATTCCCATTTGTAAAATGTAATGGGTAAAATGTTTCGGGAGCTGGATATACTGGAGAATTTCTCCTGGTTCATCAGGACCACGGTGTATCTCTAAGAAAATGGAATCTCAGCTACTACTGTCTTAAAGGATGGGTAGAGTGAATATCATCCTTAAAGGGGATTCATGATTCATTAAATCTAATCTGTGAAGAAACACATCAGAGGATTAGAAGTTAATCAGAAGCCCATTATTTACATGCTTACTGGCAGGTGGTGCATAGTGCCCAGGCAGCAAAGCTGGGAGGAGCAGCTAACTCTTGTCTCACCTATGGACAGTCAGTCGGTGTGTTCAGCGCTCTGATGCCACAGTGATGGCCATGCTAGAACTGCCAGGAGGGAATAAGTAAACCTTCCTGCACATCATGTATTCCTATTGGTTCAAAGACCATATTAGGTTTACAAGGCAAGGTTTTGGTAGCAAGGGAGGAGCAGGATTGTAGGGATAGCTTCTGTGAGAAGAAATCAGGAGCTGCTACCCTGTCAGACCTGCTGCTGCCCCCAGCTGAGCCTGTCAGCAGTGCTGATGAAAAAATATGACAGAAGCAACTATGCAAACTCCAAGCAAGGTGAGGAAGGGGGCAGAGGTACTCCAGGTGCTGGAGCAAACCCCATGCCAGAGCAGGTGGATATGTCCAGAAAGACACTGCAGCCCATGAAGAGCCCATGCAAGGAGCAGGCTCCTGACAGGAGCTGCAGCCCATGGAGATGAGCCAACTAGGAGCAGGTTTTGTGTCAGGAGCCATGTCCCTTCAGTCTGTTCCTGAAGAGCCATGTCCCATGGAAAGGATCCACACTGGACCATTCTTTAAGAACTCCAGCCCGTGGGAAGGACCCACACTGGAAAAGTTTGTTAAGGACTGTATCCTACAGGATGGATCCCACTCTGGAGCAAGGGAACAGTATGAGGAGGAAGGAGTGGCAGAGACACAGTGTAGTGAACGGACCACAACCCCCATGCCCCATCCTCCCATTCAGACTGGCATGAGCGTACAGTGTGTCTGGGGACCTATCTGCCAGCCCTGAAAGGACATCTCAGGAAATGAACAGCATCTCAGATGTGACTGGATGCACTAGATTCTGTGAATAACTGAATCGACCCCTAATACATTCCAGACAAATCACATAATTGGAAAACATCTGTATAAAGTAACACAGATCAAAAATGCAGGGGTCCAGCAAAACAAGGATCTGTTCCAGACACAGTGGTTCTGGGGGATAGTGCTGTATGCAGGTTGCCACCTTGTAAGAGCCCTGGAAATTGTCTGGTTCCGTTAATGTTGTACAAACTGTGGTGTTGTGGCACTTCTGATGTTGGATATGATTTTTCGTACTTTGGCAGTGCATAGAACTGGAACATATTCCTTCTTCAAGATTTAGAATAGTGAAGGGATCATTCTTTCTCTACTCAGATGTTGTTGTTATCCCTTTGTTTAACCTCAAGATTAGAAAGAATTGCTGCTTAATTCTAAAAGACAAGCCACTTTGGCAATCTCTGCGTAGAGTCTAACTTCAGGTTCCCATTTAACAGGCCAAAAACTGATAAGTGAAAACTCAGATATGAGTTTTTAAAGTATTAACACAGAATAAAAAAATGTAAAGTGACTTTTAGTCCTTTCCTAATGAGTATTGTGGACTGCATTCATCAAGTACGAGCAAACTTCATTAATGCAGAAAGAATTCTGTTCCAGTGCATTCCAGGTAATGCCTCTTACATTTTGGTATCTAACATGGCAGCTGAGTCCATTTGCTACTGACAGATTTTCAGAGTTTCTCTTTTCTTCCTTGCAAGTTGAAACAGTTTGGAAGCAAAAAATTATTTTTTTTTTTATTTTCTAAGATGAGCCTCAAATCTTTTTCAGCAAACATCAGCATTCCTAACTGAATTATTTTCTTGGAAGAACAGCCTGTGTCTGTTCCACCCAAACTTTGTTAGGTTCTCCTGAAATTTTCAATTGATACTGACTTCTTTATTAATAACTGGAAAGAGAAAAGGCAAAACAAGATTTATTTTTTTTTTCCAAACAAGCTTCTTCTGATAGAGGTTATTAGATACAAAATGAGTAATCTCTTGTGAGAAAAACAGTATAGTCTTTTTTATTAGCAGTAAAGAGAAGATTTCCATTCTGACTTACCTGGCAAACTTCAGAAAATTGCAACATACTGTTTATCTGCTCAAATACTTCTCTTCTCCCTGTGCAGCCTGTAAATGTTTTCTGTGTGGGTAAAGGCCAGGCTTTCTTCCTCCTTTCTTTACTGTAACCACTTCCCTTTTCCCAAGTAATGTTGTGAAATTCTTCACAGCATTTTTAGTCTTCCAAGCCCTACAAAAGCTTCTCTCACATTAAGGATGAGACTGTTTTCTATGTTGCCTTACCAATTATTTCAGGAATATTTTCTCTGCATGAGAGAACAAAGCATCACCCAACTGGCATATGAAACAAAAGAAAAATCATCAAACTCACTGACTGCAAACTGGTGGTCTAGATTGTCTTTCAGAACTGCAGTTTTACTTACAGATAAATAAGTAAAATACTATTACTGCATCCAATCTCTCTTTTAGTGATTAAGAAGAAATAATGCAGCTTGGATCCTTGGTTCTAAAAGTCTAATGTGGCATGAAATAAATAGCTTTAATGACAGCACAGAATGGAAAAAAAGAAAGATTATTATTAAACTGTGTGTAAAAGTCATTTTTATTGCTCTGTTGTTGTTTTGGCTTTGTTCTGAGATGCGTGGAAGGCTACAGGAAAGCCTAAGCATTTTTCTTGGCAGCTCTTCATAAGCAGTGAGCCCTGTGAAAAGTGAATGTGGAAAGCCCCACATGAAATTCATGATTTTGCTGCAAAATAAGATGAGGAAAATGTTGCATGAGACAAAAAAAATATATTTTTTTTTTTAAAGCAACTAACAGTTCTGGATGAAAGGGACAGGGGATGTAGTTTCAGAGGGGCAGAATATCTTTTCTGTGGTTTGTTGGTTTGCTTGATTTGTTTTTTTAATGTATGAAACAGCAGCAATGGGAAACTCATCAGTTAGCGTTCCACCTCTAAGTGCCACTTGGTTCTAATCCGAAAGCAGCACTTTTTTTTTGTGGCTGATCAAACTGCTTCCTTCATCTGTCTAATGCTTCCTTCCCTTAAATGAACACTAATTACCAGCATACTACCACCAGCCTTAAGAAGTTTGAAACGCAGCTCACACAGCTGAGAATGTATCTTTCTACAGGTTCCCTCTTCATATCACACCTCACTTCTACAGACCACAGAACAATACTGACCTAATACTTCTGGATACTATGAAAAGTAGAATCTGATGGCATTAAGTGGGTTTCCTCTTGTAAATCTGAAACAGCCTGAATCTCCTTCATTGGGGTGCATTGCATGGTGATCTATCCCCTTCAGCTTTGATGAAAAAGAGTACATGAGTACAAAAAAAAAAATTATTTGGGGTTAAAAAATGCTTAACTGATTAGAAAATAAATATAGTTCTCATGTTTCTGTCTTTTATATAAGCATTTCAGAAACCCTTGTGTGCCCAAATTGTAGCGCTAATGTGAGGATCCAGAGGAGAGGGGGAAATGGGGAGGTTGCGTTGTGTTCTACGCTTGGGAAAGCATTACACTGAAGTTTTCTGTTGTTTTAGCATGATAAAATGTATTCACAAAGAAATCAGTGCAGCTAGAATTTGGCCTAAGATAAATGTCCAGTTTGGTTTTAGGTTCACATAGCTATCTAATGAGAAATTTGGACTAGGCCTTTAATTGCTGCACAGAGAAGCAGCCCTGTGTCACTCCAAAAAAAGAGGATCAGATTTTTCCTCTGATAGCGACATTAAAGCGGCCAATGAATCTTGCACTCGCAGGTCTGAGGGCAAATTTCTTGGCCCAGATAATTTCTGAGTGAAGAGAATATGAGAAGGTCTTTGTGTAGCTGGTGCCTTGGGTTTTCTTTTCAGAAAGTGTTTTATTTCCTTGGCAGGCTTTCTGCTGCATCTAGTGAACATTGGTGGAGCCTGGAATAATGCATCAAGAGGAATTTTCTTCCTGAGATGAGGCTGTTCTAGTTGCAAGGCATTCCCAAGTGAGCTCCCTAATGAGTGATAGATGGGAAAAAGAACAGGAAGGATCCTGAAATGTTCCAAGTTTTGCATGAAAAATGATAAATTTTTTTGGATGCTATGTTTGGTACCTAGCCTAGAATTCTACGTTTTGATAGTGGTGCCTTCAGAATGACACAGTGAGTCATAATATTTGACATTTGGGGAGATTTTTACTGGATCTCTAAGCACTTGTCAAGACTTGAGAAGAATACTTTAAGAAGAATTATAATTTCCTTTGAGAGTTCATGAAACTGTTCTTACTTTTTTAAAAGTCTCTTTCCTTTTCTTCAAAACAAAAGAAATGGAAACTTCAAAAGTATGTATTGACCATTTTTAGTGAAAAGATAGTTGAAGGCATCTATCCACACTGTAGTTATTAAATGGTCTTCCAAAATTATTTCCAGCTTTAGATCATTGAGTTCTTTTAATGTCACCAGTCATTTACTTTTTTTCATGTTTATTTTTACATAAGATTTGTAGCACACAGGGGACACGAGGGATACCAAGACCATGAACTAGCAGTTCTCCAGGCATCATAGCAAGTTCTAACCTGCTCATATTCATGTCTACCCAAAGACCAAGGGAGTAGCTTTGCTTTTTGGTCTTTGGGAGGGTTGGTGGGCTGTGAATTTGGGGCTTGCTTGGCAAGCAGACCTATCTCCAGTTCTGCCACCTCAAAAATGTGTTAATAGCTGTCCCCAAGGACAGCCGTGTTCATGTGTGTAAGACTTGAATGTCTGTAGTTGCTTTTGAGGAGTAACAAAGTACAATGGCAAACCTCAAGTCCAGTGAGTGATCTGTTTCTTTGGTTCCCATGGATTTGTGCCATTTGGCAAGTCCCCCTTCCTGAGCTGGATACGCTCAATCTATTTGCCCAAGATTTGTCCTAGGCTGTAAAAAGATTTGGTAGTATTTAATACCAGTGGCTTCCTGGGATTCCTTGGCTCCAGATGGAATTGGTTGTCTTAAAATTGATACTAGGAACAATGAACTGTCCACTGTGGATTGTGGTGCCAGACTTGCCGATACTGCCAAACCCAGCCCACCAAAAGTCATGAGGGTAGGTCTGGCACATGAATCCAGGGTTTACGTGGTAGTACCCTCTCCCGTGCACCCAGTATTATATTCTTGCTCTACTTTCTCACTTCTCCTTGGCAACTCTCAAAAGCAAATGTATCGGATGTTCCACATTTCAAACAAACAAAAACAACTGAGTCATTTTTGGAAGTGCATACTATACTTCCATTCTAATATGAAGAGTCAAATAAAGAGGTATGTAGCTTGTACTGTAGGGAGGCTGGAGATGTGGGTGAAACAACCTGAAGGAGTGAGCTGAGGGTGTTACCAGCTTAAACTATACCTGTCACCATCAGAGTCATCTCAAAATTTTGCTCTCAGTCATCCCTGCCAGATCACAAGACTGATAAAAGTCAGACAGTTCTGATATGCATTTTCTATCCGAATTTTGATCTCTGTGGTTTGCTTGGCTTGCATCTTCAAGTGTTTCCCTGTAACCACTGGAGTTAGAACTGCAAGGGGGTTTGAAAGTGGAGTTACTCCCAAGACAGGTGGAGCTGCAGCTTCATAGATATGCTGCTAAAACATTGCCAGCTCATCGGTGCCTCCCACATTAGCCTTTTTCCCACACCGTCCTCAGGGCCTGTTGCTCATACGACGGTATGTATTGTGTGCAGGCACACAAAATGTGCATAACCTTGAAACCCTGCAGATGTGCTCTTCTGATATAGCTGCACTGGGGACTCCGGGGCTGTAGCTCTGGGGGGGTTCCATGTTGAGAGTACCTGACCTTTGCTTTTCCTGCAAGGCTTTGGGAGGTGTGGGCTAGGTTTCTGTTGGTTTCTTGGGAAGGCAAAGGTTTCTGTGGTCTTTGGCTGGATCTCAAATCCTGGGGTACTGAAGTGTGACCTAATAATTTAGGACTCAAGAGAAGGGTGGTATTTAAATAAACTATCTGGGTTTGAACATTCTGCAACTATTAATCATTAACATTTATACAAACCCAGGGAGGTGCATGGCATGTAACACACCCTACCTAGAAACAGCTGAGCTGAGCTTACATGGGATTTTTTTTTTTTTTTTTTTTGAAAAGTCATCGTCTCCTGTGAGCACAATAGACCTGGCACTTTTCTTATAAATAGTGAATGTTTTATAATTGCATGCAGTCCTAAAGCTGGTTCCTATTATTGAGAGTCACAGAGGTTTTGTGGAGGGGGGCTTGTGGGTTGTTGTTCTTTTCCAGAATGATGTCCAATCAGCTTCTTTGGCAGACTATTAACTACAGCTGAAATATGTTAGTGTGAAAAGGTAACAGCCTAATGAGCAATTTTGCTTTTGTGTCACTTCCTTGCTTTGGTATGAGAGGTTCTGGGTCAGGAACTGCCCATTTGATCTTTAGTCTGTCTCCAAGTGGAGTTTATATGTCAGTACTTTTTATACCAGCCTTTCAAATTCACGTGGTAGAACCAGTACAGTGTAGGTCAAAGGAGCCCAGTTTAATGAAGTCTCACATGCCCTCACAACCAAATTGTCTCTTCCTGTAGAATTACTGAGCTATCTCTGTCTAGGGAGACTTGCCATCCCAACATCATGGCTGGAGCTGCTTCAGGATCATCCAAGCTGTGTCATAGCTTTATTGCTTTTCTTTTTTCTCAGGTGAACTGTGTGATGAGGTGATTAACCACTGTGTTCCTGATCTAAATCCATGCCAACATGAGTCCAAATGTCTTCCCCTTGACAAAGGAACCAGGTAAGCATGTGTGTATGTTTGTCTCCACACACTAGGCAGATCCATCCGTTGTCTTGACTAGGGCTGAACTGGCAATGAGTTTGAGGTAAGGTAAAAATTGTCAAAATTAATGCAAGTAGTGCAAGGCTATATACACCTCAGACATGTCACCTTTTAATTTTAATGCAACCATATATACTTCCTTAGCTTTCTGTGGCTTACTTGAAAATAAATGATGTACCCCCAGAGCAGAGAAATAATTCTGGAACAGAGCATGGCAAAAGGAGTACTTCTGGAACAGTTACTGCAAAATGTCTTATCCTGCCTCAGAAACTGAGGACAGTTTCCTCATGTGTTCCTTGATGCAACTCTTCTCTCCTCAGCTGGCTCTGGGTTTAAAATCCTGTCCCTGTTCCAACTATTGAGAGGGGAAAGATAAAGGTGTGGCCAGGGCATAAAGCTGCGGGGCAGGTTTCTGTTGTGTTCCCACTGCGGCTGTTGTCCACTGGGCTGGCCGGGGGCCTTGGGGTGCGGCGGCAGCGGGGCTCCTCTCCCCACATCTCCCCAGCTGCACCTCGCACGGGGGACCTGCCACCTTCCCATGGCTGCAGAGGCCTCGCTGGCTCCTTGGGGGGTTTGTGAGGTGTGTCTTGGCATTTGCCTCTTGGGATTGTTTCACAGGGGCAAAATAAAGCTTTGCGTTTTAAATGGCAGTAAAACATCTGGAGGTTTGGGGGCTGGGGTGTTTTGAGAGGGGCATAGTAGCAGTGTTCCCCACTTGTCTGAAGAGGGAATTTCAGAGCAATTTAGCAAATAGAGACAGTTGAAAAGTCTGACGCTGTGGAAAGCCCGTCAAGAAAAGATCTTTGAATCAAAGAAGTAGGAGAGGAAGACAAATTGCAGAGAGTTCAGTGCAGTGTGAACTGCATTCTGCTCTTCCCCCTGAGGCTGCTTTCACAGCTGTGGTGCAGTCCTGGGTGCTCTCCTGGGTGCTCCTGGGAGGGAGCACTGGGGGTTTGGCCAGGGATACCTTCACCCAGCACACCCAGTGTGTCACAGGGGAGAGACAGCAGCACTCTTTAGTCTTCCTGGTGACTTGCAGTCGGGGTCAGACTGTGTCCTGTGAAGCAACCAGCATGTCGGAATAGTTATACACAGAACATGCAGGGTAGTTAAAAGGAAGTGAACCAAAATCTTGAGGGCAGCTAAATCCATGCTGGACCATCATTCTGTACAACCCAAGCCTTTCTTTTGGGTCAAAAACCTCCAGACAGAAATATTTCCAGCTCTTGAGGAAGATGAAACTATTACATGATTAGGGCAGCTCCTGAAATGATGCACAGGGACTGGATAAGGAAGTATGACTGGTACAGAAATAGTCCCTGATGTTCTTTCCAGCTTTCGTTCCTAGTTAATCCATCATTCAGCTAATCCAGTAGCTACATCATGTTACGAGGCAAGATCGTGTCATTCAAATTACCTTGTGTTGCTAGAGGTGTGAAGGGATGGGGACAGCTGTGGTCCTAGATGGTTTTACCCTTGCTGGAAGCATTTTCATAATTGCCACCCAAATAATTTGAGTAAACAAGAAACATTTGCGTGCTTGCTTGCTAGAAAAGTGTTCTTCTCAGTGGGACTATTAATGCTTGATGGAGCCTAAATAACTGCTTCTATTTTTTACTGCTGTTTCTTGTGTTATTCCTCCCACTATTAATTGAATGCTACACAAAAATCCAGAATTTACTACTTTTGTCCCCTTTTATTTGCTAGCCAGACTTGAGAGGAGAAGGAGCCCAGCCTTGAATGTAGATTTGTCCAAGTGTTGCTTTTTCTTCCATACTTTAGCTGCACCAAGTCACTCTGAAATGGGCTGAATCCACCTGTCAGGTTTGTGCCCTGGGCATGCGAGTAGGACTCAGCAGTGAAGAACTGCACAGCAGGAGGGAACCAGGCAGTCTGTCCATCCTGCCTTCAGCTCCAGTGGGTCTGAAACTCTGCACAGGGAGGAAAAGATGACAAAGATGGGGGGAAAAGTAGGAAGCCAAATTATTTATTGATATGGGGACAGAAATTCCATCCTGGCTCTGCAATAGAAGCCATGATTCACGGCTTTAATACAATAGACATTGAGTGCATGCAGATACAAATCCCCGTGGATAAGCCAACATTTTAGATACCATTAGACAAGTTTGTAGGCTCTCTTTGATACTGGGAATGCTGCCATCACTACAAGACTGCACCAGAAAACAAGATTTCAACTCTACTGGTATCAGATAGTCACTGGGAAATGAGATAACTGATCTAATCATGTAAATTACTCTCTTACCAGGATTTGAATATCAAAGTTTCTTTGCTGCTCTCTTCACTTTTTATTTTATTCACATGCTTTTATTGATACTCTGCCACTTGCTGGCAGTGTGTGGGATAGGGATGGAGCTAACACGGCATCATTCCCTGGTGGGAAGACCTGGGGTTTCTAGGAGGAGGCTGGGTGAGACATTCATCTGGCCGAGCTTCTCACCGGCTCCAGGCACGTTTTTTTTGGTAGCTTTTGCCTAGATGTGACATGTTAAGAGCTCAGAGATGACTGACCCAAAAGGAATTCCATGTTTCTAAAGGGAAAGCCAAGCTTGGAAGCAAACTGGACTATTTCAGTGTGTGTTTGGCTGCACAGAGCTATTTGCTTTTGAAGCTAAAATTTCAGGTGGCTTTCCTCTCTTCCAGCCTCCACATTTTTATTGTGCTGTTACTACAGAAGAAGAGTAGCTTTCTATATGCCAAAAAAAACAAACCAAAACAAAAATCAATAAAAAAATACCATTTAACACAATGAAATTACTTCTAAAAAAATAACTTCAGGAAAGGAGCATGTTTTCCATTTACTGTATTGATGTTGGAGTATGGTATAAATATACTTTATTATTCTGAAGCTTGGAGTTATTACCTGACAGCTTAAAATGCTGATTTAATGCAGCCCTGCAGAGAAAAGTGGTGGTTCTGTCATTACTGAGATAGCCAATACACATCATAAAATTGATGCATGGCAGCCCTGAATAAGGAACTGCACATCGTTCATTATTACATCACTTTATATTACGACTGTAGGGATCAATAAAAAGCAACAGGATTAAATGCTGCCAATTTCCCCCACAAAGTCCTTTGATTGACATTATTTGCTTGCAGGTGTGACTAAGATGTTGCCAAAAAATATTGCCTGCTTCTTATGGGTTGGGGAAAGAACACTTTTTGCTTTCTGCTCTGTTTTGTCATCTCCGTTATGTTAATCACAGTATTCTCTGAGCCACCAAGGTGCAAAAAAGCAATTCAGGCATGCAGAGCTGGAACATCAACCATCTGGTGGCTGCAGAGGGTCATGATGGGGCCCCCTCCTGTAGGGAGGATGGAGAGAGAAAGTATATACATCCATGTAACGTTATCCGTCCTACAGCCCACAGGTTCAGAGGCTTTGCCCTATTTCCTCTTTCTTAGCCAGTCACAAGTCATATTTTGAAATGGAGACTGAAGGTCCTACTTCTCTCAGTGCTTGAGCTAGGTGGTTGCTGAAGCCCTGATGCTGTGACAGCCGTTCACTGGTCATTAGCACACACAGGACCTGCTGCTGCACTCCAGCAAGCTTCACCCAACTCACTGCCTTGCCCTGACAAGCTGGGGAGTGGCCAGGAGCCAAAGCACACTGTCACTCAGAACCACATTCAGCACAATGACTGCTGCATGGGAAGTGGAAAAGTCTTCCCTCACCAGCTCCCACGTGTCCAGTCTCTCTGAAGAGGTTTTCCACAAGGAGCCTCCTCCTGCACTTCCCCCACCAGGCTGCTGACAGGGAGGAGGAGGCCAGCAGGATAGGTTAGTGGGGCAGTAGTTTTTCTCCTGATGCTGCCTCCTTCAACTCTGTAATGTCTCTCCTCTTCCAGCTCTGTGGCAAGCATGCTGGGTCCAAACAAGGGCCTCTAGCAAGAGTACAGATCTCTTTTTATTGCTGAAGTAAACTGCAGCTCTTCCCTTGTTTTGGTTGAGGTGATACGCCTCTTGGTTTCCAGATGTGCAGTAAAACGTCTTTTATGGACTAAAGTGTGTTCATGACTAAACATTGTCTACACTATAGATTCGAAATAAGGCTGTTCAGCGATCCCAAAAGATCTGTTCCAAGTCAGAGACTTTGGGAAATATTTTCTGTTGTCAGGTTATAAACTTCTGCAAGGCTTATAATAGAAATGCTGACACAGCCTTCATACAACAGACTTGAGAATTGTGTAAATCAAAAGCCAATGCCTGCAGCTTTGGGAGCATCCTACCAACTGTGTTGCTCCTGTGAGTGGTGTTACCCCATAGCAAGAGGGTCACCCCATAGAGTGTCAGCACCAGAAACAACAGACTCCACAGACAGCTTTCCATAGTTGCAGCAACATCTGTTGTGCAACATTTGCTGTGCCTCAGAAATGAATGGCAAACAGGTGGTGATCTCAAAACCGATGGTCTTTTTCTTTAAATTTGATGAGTTTTATGGCTTGTGTGCAGAAAGCTTCCATTTGGAAGGTGGAACCTTACTGTGCTCTGTGTAGCTGCACAGCCCGATCTCAGGCGCTGGGCAGCCTGCAGACCTTGGCAAAATCATCACCCGAGACATCAGAGCAACTGCCCTTGCACAATATTGCCCTTTGAGGCTGCAGGGTCAGGGGGGATGCTGTCATCTTCAGCATGACTGGGAGACAGCCATATGATTACCCCGCTCCACAGCCTTGGCTGGGGAGAAGCAGTCATGTGGCATTGCTTTGCCTGACTTCAGTGTGAGCAGATGGCAGAACCTCAGCTGCAGGCAGCCGGGAGGGACCTGGGCATTGCTGGTGGTGGGAATTGCACTTGACGTTCCCAGGAAGCATTGCTGCCACCTTTTCGTCTCGGAGCAGAGTGGAGCTGGGCTGCCTGTGCCTGCTGCTGTTGGGGATGTTGAAACAAGCTATTAACAGCAATCTCTTCTGTTTCAGATGCGAGTGCTTGCCGGGATACAGTGGGAAGCACTGTGAAACAGATGAGGATGACTGTGTGGGCCATAAGTGCCACCATGGAGCTGCCTGTGTGGATGCAGTCAACGGCTACACCTGCGTCTGTCCGCAGGGGTTCAGGTAGGGGAGGAGAGGCAGCTCCCCCAGCTGGCTTTGCACCGAGTGCTGGGGTGCTTCCTCCCGTGGCTTTCACCCTCAGAGCAAGTCAGCCTCTAGATATGGCACCAGTCTGCCCGGCCTGCGTGAACAGATGGCTCGGTACAACAGGTCTTGCAGCTGAAGTAGGTCTTAGCGAGTTAACTGAATGCAGGGGGGTGATGATTCTTCCTTGGAAACAGCACTTTGCCTTTTGTGCAGGGCTGTGTCAGTTTGCCTGCCTGCCCGCCCCGGCCTTTCTTGGTACCACGCTGACATAAATGGCATGGAGATAAACTCTGCGTGCCTGAGAGGGAGCAAAGGATAATTATATGACATACATGAACCCTCAGACCTGGTTGCAAGAAAACATGAGTCTGGAGACTTTGTGCAGTGTCTCTGTGCCTGTTGGTGGATAGGCTCAGTTCCATTCTGACAGCTGCCAATATATCTGACTCCTGGAAATCTCTGTCTGTCAAAGATAAGTGTGCTGCTCCAAATGGATTCACTAACCATTGCCTGAGGCTGGATACTGGCTTCCTTCCAGCCAAACCTTTTCTGTCTTTGAAATACACACATGAGACAAAGAAGGGATACCTGAAAAGATCAGTCTTGACAAAGCAGAAAATGCACAAGCACTTATAAATCATTTTCTCTGCTTTGTATCTGCAACTGTTTTCATTCTTCTTTCTTTCATCCTTGCTGGTTTGGAGTTTTTTTTTCCCCTCTCAACACACATTTTTACTGCAAAGCAGACAGCCTTTTCTGAATAGGCATTGATATATAACATGATGTCAGCCCGTGGTTTCACAGAATCAGACTTGTTATTTACAGGGTATCAGATAGCCTCTGAATCTTAAATTCATACCCTTTTTTCCATTTTTCATTCTCTGCTTCAATCCTTTTGATGGCCTTAGGGATCTTGCAAACTGGTGACTGGTAAGGATAACAAGTGGCTGTCCCACAGGGGAATTGTAAGTGCTCAATGTTATCTAAGTGTTAGAGTTGAGAAATGGGATCGCAAAGCCACATCTGGAGTCTAGGGTAACTGGAGCCTGTCGTCACATGGGAGTGGCTGGGAGACTACTGCTGCAGGTCTCCTGCTTTTTAAGCCACATCAGTACTAGCCAGGGACGAATGTGAGGAGTTTTTTCCAGAAGGCAGGATCACAGTGTTCAGTAGAGATGTTTGGAGTTGTGGCACATTGAGTGGAGCAGGAGGCGTAGGTGGGAGACTGCTTTGGGTCCCTTTCTGCGTACCAAGTAGCTCCACTGGCCATGTAGGAAGTGCCCCAGCTTGGCTGACCTCACGTCAGGGGCCTCAAGAGCAGAACCTGGAACTGCCCAGCCTGCTCCCTTGCTCAAATGAGGGGTTCATTCCACTAAAATTTGTACCAAGAAGAAGAAACATCTTTCTATACAAAGCTCCAAACATCATCTACTATCTTAAGAAAGCACTTCATAGCCCAAGGTGGGCTTGGCAAGCAAAGTAATCCTGCTGCCTGTCAGCAGCAGAGCCAGGATTAGCTTGAGGTCTTCTGTCTGCTTTCTGTTTTTTCACACTAGTCCATGCCACTTCCCTAAATTTCCTGTGCAAGACAAGGGAGCAATGGTCTTTTAGGAGAAAAACCTCACAGTGGGCACTAACTGGCGCCTTGTGCCAGGGCAGAGAGCAAGCTGAAGATCTGTCAGCTCTCCATGCAGAATAGTCCCTGATCTTGTCTGATTTCAGGATTAAAATTCTGCTAACAAAATATGATCTGTTCATTATTCTTTCCGTGAGTCCAGCCTTTTGCAGTTTAAAAGTCTGCTGTTCTGAAGGGGGGCTCTGATTTTGTTTTTTCCCTCTTAAGGACTGCAATTGCAAAGATGGTGATTGACAGAGTTCAGCCTTCTGATGTTCAGGGTTGTAGACTCAACTGTTCCAAAGCGTGCCTCAGGCTCTGGGCTGTGCAGCAAGGAGGTAGCTCTGCAAGTGTTTGAAGGCTGCAAGTGCTGATGAAAAGGAGAGAACACAAGGGGTGGTCTGACAAAAAGGTAGCTAGGTGACCTAAGATAATGATTGACAAAGTTTTTGGCTAAGTATCAGGAGTCATTTCCCAGAAGGGATTTTGCAGAGTGACCTCCCAGTGATCTGGATCTTGTGCTGTTGTAACAAATACGCAGAGCTGTCACACTTGGTGGTTGTCACTGTACTGTGTGTCCGAGCCACTTGGAGTCACACGTAAGGATGTTACAGCTTACATCCTCACACGGCTGGAGAAATGGCACTCTGGTAATTCCTAACAGTGCACAATGCTGCACCTCCCTTGGCAGCCCCCAAAAGCAATAGCACCAACATGCCCACCTCTGTTTGCACACTCAGCAGCTCCCACTCACTGTTCATGTGGAGCTGTCCTCCAGGCAGCACCTTGCCTTATTGCTCAGAAGCCTTTTGCATTTACACAATACACTTTATTCCTGAAAAGTTTTCAGTGTTTTCTTCCCAAAATAACATTTGTTTACCCCCTGCAGATGAAAACAGTTTTTAGAATTTGTGAGCCCATTGTATAAAAGCTAACTTCTCAAAGCCTTCCCTCTAGCAATCAGCCGCGCAGTGTTGTTGTCCTGATAAATGCTGCTGTAGTGGGGAGGCACAGGAGGGCTGCTGAGCTTGATAGGAAGCAAGCTCTGTTTGTCCACAGTGTAGATGCTTCAGAGTTCCCCACTGGGATAGTTTGCTGCCAGACACTCAGCCATGATGATGTAAACAAATGAGATGGTGCCAGGCAGAGTGGACTTGGCCAGGCTCTGTAGTCAGGCTGTGCTCCATGTTCCTCTGCCAGGGAAAGAAAGTGTATTAATCATTTTTAAAAATAGATTTTTAAAAATATTTTAAAATAAAAAAAAGTCCTTGACAGACATTGTTGCTAATGTAACTCCTAGATGCCAGTGGTATGAGAGCTACACTTGTAAAGCTACCCACAGAAGGGTGCCCCTCCTTTGTGACGGGTCCTGCAGGAGCTGTCCTGGGAGCTCAGGGAAGCTTTGGGAGCAGCCCCAAGCACAGACACACTGGCTTCTTGCAACATTTGCTTTCTCTTAGTGGAGGCTGTTGTGGGTCGCATGGATTTTTCATTATTATTATATTTAACTTCCATGAAATTAGAATTATATACACTGACTTTCCTTCTGCTTTCTGCTTGTCACTCACAAACCGAACAGAGTGATTGGCACTGGGTAGAACAAGGCTGGTGGGCTGGCTTAGCAGTGCTCTTTTCTCCTAGTCACCTCTGGAAAAAGAATTACACCTGACATCAGGCTGGGGGTGGCAGCTGATCAGAAGTTTGATCCTTCGCTGGCTCTTCTGGCATGTTTGCCAGCCAGCCAAAAGCCCTGCACTGGAGAGAGAGATCACCAGGCTTTGAACAGGAAAGTGCTCCAGGTGGACAAGAATTGCCTTCTGTGTATCTATCTTCCCATGAGCTGTTGCCATTTTTAATTTTTTTTTTCTAATATTCCCTTGCTTTCTTGGAAAGGGGACTCTAAGCCACCTCTTGCTGAGGGGTGCCATGCCTCCGAGGTGCTGCGCTCACCCTCCAGGAACAGGGTGGTGTGGGGGGGCTTGCCAAGAAGCTGCAGCAGAAAGTCTCACCCAGGAAGGGAAAGTCTCTTGGTCTGTAACTAATTCATAGTCTAGGTCTGTTCACAAAGAACTGTTCCCAAGAACAAATTTACTTTGAGAAACGTATCAGAGTGGGCAAAGACAACCATTTCCCAGCGTGGAGGGCTGACCCTGACTGGATGCCAGGTGCCCCCACAGCTGCTGTATCACTCCCCTCCTCAGCTGGACGGGGAGAGGATGTCTGGTGAAAGGTTCATGGGTCAAGATAAGGACAGGGAGATCACTCAGCAATAGCCCTTATGGGCAAAATAGACTCGACTTGGGGAAATTAATCTATTGCCAATCATATCAAAGTAGGGTAATGAGAAAAAAAAAAACTAAATCTTAAAACACTTGCCCCCACCTCTCCCTTCTTCCTGGGCTTAACGTCACTCCTGAGCTCTCTACCTGCTCCCCATCAGCTGTGCAGGGGATGGGCAGTGGGGCCTCCAGCTGGTCTCTGCCGCTCCTTCCTCCTCAGAGGGAGGATCCTCATGCTCTTCCCCTGTTCCAGTGTGGGGTCCCTGCCATGGGACACAGGCCCCATTAACTGCTCCAGTGTGAGTCCTTCCCATGAGCTTTGGTTCTTCACTCACTGCTCCAGCACAGATCCATTTACAGAGAGTGCTCCTTCCAGACAGACTGCTGCAGCATGGGGCCCCTCAGGGTCCCAAGCCCTGTCTGCAGACTTGCTCCAGCGTGGGCTCTTCTCTCCATGGGGCCACAGGTCCTGCCAGGAGCCTGCTCCAGAACGAGCCTCCCACAGGGTCACAGCCTCCTTTGGACACCCACCTGCTCTGGCATGGGGTTCTCCACAGGCTGCAGGTGGATCTGTTCCACCACAGACTTCCATGGGCTGCAGGGGACTTGCCTTGCCGCACCACGGTCTTTGCCACAGGCTGCAGGGGAGCCTCTGCTCTGGCACCTGAAGCACCTCCTCTCCCTCCTTCTTCAGTCACCTGGACATAGCCCCCTGCTAGCAAAACCTGGCTACAGGAGCCCAGTGCACCCATATGCAGTTATCCCCCCTGTGCCGCCCGCCATGCTCCCGCTGCTGCCCACCGCAGAGACCCTCTACAGCTCCTCCGAGGACTCCCTGGTGCAAAGTAAACGGGCTCTGTGGCTCGCCAGCAGCATTGCCTCCCACGTTACGCTTTGGGGATATATTTGTCTAAATGAATGGATTGCCTCGTCCCTGTGCCTCGTCCCTGTGCGGGGTGAGCGTGGGGCAGTGGCGAGAGGTCCTCCCAGCGCAGTGCTCTGGACCTCAGAAGTGCCCAGCAGTGTTCTTCACCCTCCTCATGCTTATTCCCATGGAACAGGTTTGTGTTTGCCATACCCACACCACCGTGCACAAGCCCAGCATTCAGATTTGGGCAAAGTTAGGAAGCTGGTGAGGGTGTTGTGTGCTATGCAGAGGTTGTGGGGCTTTCCTGTGGAGCTTTCCTGGGCTTCTCCCAGGTTCAAATCCCAAATCTTTGCATCTTTCAAGGCATTCCTCAAGCTTGCCTTTTGTGAAAGCAGCAACGTAAGCCCCTGTGTCACTTCTCTTAGATGTGATAGAAAAGCAGGACAACTCCATTGCTTTTGGTGCAGTTCAGGACTGAACCCATCCATGTTTTGTTGTGTATTTCTCTCACTTTTGTGTTTTCCAGAGGCCAACCAGAGATTGGTGTGTGTTGGGAGAACAGGGACAGGTTTGAGCTCTCATTCCACACAGGACTAAAGATAGAGCTGTGGTACTCTGTGCAAAATTTCACATGTGAAAATGTCAAAAGGAAAGCAGTCACCTCCTTTTCCTTCAGGCAGCAGGTTCTAGTCTCTGTGGCTAAGCAAGATTGGTCTTGAGTATGTTGTGGCTGGTTTATCTGCTGTTCTTGCATGTCTTGTATCAGTACTAGTTACTGCAGGATAATGGCTTGTGTTTCTACTCTAGTTGTGTCTAGGAAGGTTGCCTGGAATTCACTGAACTTCTATGTCTCACCTGCTTTCCTGGAGAGAAGAGAGGTTTGGGACATTGTTTTGCTTTGTGTCTACAAGAGTGCTATTATTCTACAAAATGCTCCCTGAATGTCAGGAAATTCCTGGTGGTCACGCAGGATGTCACTGTTCCAGGACTATGCATGAGCGGGTGTGCCGCAGTCCTCTCCTGGCAGGCCCGGGGTGCTGGGTGGCGGCGGCGCAGAGCCCGCAGCACGGCCTGGCGCA
>NW_008633326.1:925-1208 GCF_000691845.1 Merops nubicus | reverse complement strand
GGCTGGGGGGCAGCCCGGGCCACCACCAGGGTAGCCCGGGCCGCAGCTCTGTGCCCGAGACCCCGCTGACACGGAGTCTCTCTGGGCCTGCAGGGCTGCCGTGACCATGTGGAGGGCCATGGTCTCCTCAAGCAGGACGGCAGACACGGTGCTGCTGGAGCTGCTCCACGTGCTGATGGACTGGCCAGTGCACAGCACGTGCACCTCCGACGGGGACAGCACAGACGTCTGTGCCCTGGCCGTGCGTTTCTGCACCAGGCCTTTGCTGGCCCCCCGGGCCGCC
>NW_008633326.1:0-491 GCF_000691845.1 Merops nubicus | reverse complement strand
AGTTGTGGCCAAGGCTCCCAGAGTGACCTGGGCTTTGCTCTGCACACAGCTTTCTAGTGGTGACCATGAAAGAGCTGCTCTGCTGTTTTGGCTGCGAGGATGTGACGCTTGAAGTGCAGCGTCAGTGTGGCTGGGAGGCACTCCTCAATGCTGAGACACACCACTCTGCAATGGGTCTGCTGGCCAGGTGAGAGCCCCCTTCTCCACGCTCCTCCTGCCACTGGTCCCCTGCAGATGGGGCATCCCTAACAATACCCTTTTTTTGGGTGAGAGGGAGTTGTCAGCAGGTCTCTGTGAGTCAGTCCCGGGAGAGCTTTGCCCACCCTGCTCAGGGCTGATGGTGCCTCCTTCCTCCCGCCAGAGAGATGTGCAACACCTCGTACATCATGCCTATTGCACACGAGCTGGTGGAGGTGCTCAGCAAGGAGCTGTGCATGGAGGCCCCTGCCATGGCGTTCCTTGTGGAGGTGAGCCTGACGGCGAGCGCTGCC
>NW_008633325.1:0-18267 GCF_000691845.1 Merops nubicus | reverse complement strand
CACATGGGCCCTCTTCTCAAGCTTGTCCATCTCGCTCTGGATTGCATCCTGTCCCTCAGATGTGTCAGCTGTATTGGTCAGTTTGATGCCATCTGTCTACTTGCTGAGGGTGTTCTCGATCCTCAATGTATGTCATTAATGAAGATATTAATCAATGTTAGTCCCAATACATACCCCTGAGGGCCACCATTCAACACTGATCATCTGGACATTAAGCTGTTGACTACTACCCTCTGAATGTGACCATCCAACCAACTCCTCATCCACCAAGCATTCCATCTACCAAATCAATATTTCTCCAGTTTGGAGAGAAGGATATTATAGTGGATTGTGTCAAAGGCCATAGTAACACGCTTGAGTATCTTAATGTTTATGAAAGCTGTGTCCAGAATTTCAGCCATCCAATAATTGATACAGAAAGTGATGTCTTCCTCAACAGAGGAAATAACAAAACACTTATTGGTCATACTGATGAGACAAAAAGGTGAAAGATCAGCTTTTATTTTCAAAGTATGTAAAGCACACTGCAATAATTATTACATTTATTTATTTTCCCCTAGAACAGACATTTCTTAAAGTTTATTCTTTCTTCAAAGTGAGTAATCACTTAGTGTATGAGGGCAAAATGGAAAAAAAAAAAAAAAAAAAAAAAACAGTCAGAGGATGTAGGCTAAGAAATTAGTTGAACAAGAATATCTAAACAGTCTGGGCTAGAATTATTGAATGGTTAAAAAAATAAAATGGAAGATACCTACTTCCTGGGACATGGGAATAACAGAAATATTTCCCAAAGCTCCAAATAATTAAAACAGAATGTATATTCCTTTTGTGTATGTTTTCCCTCTGTAGTACAAGCTACCTAGTTCCACTTCTATGATTCAGCAAGCTTAGAGCTATGGTAATTTACCCTCTCCCTGAGGAAAAGATAATCAAAGTGAAAATGCATTTATTGTCAGAACCATAACTTTCTGAAGATCTCTACTCCCCTGGCTCCAAGTCCCAGTTTCCAGCCACAGTTTCCATAAAACCCAGAGCTCTGCACCTGCTCCTTTCCTGAGCAATCCAGCTGACTCCATTCTGCCTCCCTAGGTCTCTCAGTTTTGCCTCTGCACATCTCGGGAGAACTTGACCCACTTTATATAATGGGTCAGACCCACTCTGACTTTTTTGAGTATGGAAATCAGCTAGGGAAGAGTTTCTTTTTCCTGATTTTGTACTTGTTTTCCCTTTTAGAGTTTCAGATTAGTATTTTATTCAAGGTTTTCTCTTCCACGTTGCTAGCACCAAGAATGGAAATAAACCATTTATTTTCCAGAAGAGGAAGGCCCTTTGTTCCATCTTCATAGATGTGCTGAAATTATCTCTCTGCCACATACCAGACATGCTTAACAGGAAACAGCTACTCTGGGAATTCAAACCCTACAGTTCCAAGAGGACCTTATTTAATGCACATTATTTAGCTCAGCAGGGTACATTTTCAGAAGAAAAGGAATATACTCCTGTCAAAAACTTATTTCTTCTTGCTCTAGACTATGGAAGGACTAGCTCTCAGAAAAAAATGAAGAACAGCTTCAATTTTTTAATCATACAATATCTATGTGCTTTCTTAGCTTTGCTTTCAGGTTTTTTTTTTGACCGAAACTTCATGAACAAAGCATGACTAGCATCAACATTTTCTACATAAATGATGCAACTTAAAAGAAGTTCTTAAATAATTACAATGATCTTCTGTAATAATCAATGTCATCAAACTCTTCTGTTGAATAAATGATGAATGGATAAAATTTATTTTTCAAAGGCTTCTAATTCCTTTGAATTACAAGAGATTTTCACTGGTATACTTAAAGGCATTTATAATGAAAACTGTTTAACCACATTTTTTTTTTATTTTGCAATGCTGCTTAGTGCTAAAATCCTTTAGAAACAGCCTTGGATGAAAAATTATGAAATATGAAAGAAATTATAAATTCAGACAAGAGTTAGCACTATTTTTAGTTCTTCTATCAAATAATCTAGCCTTTCAATCTTTAGAATGTAATCTGCTTTTGTCTTATTTAATTGTATCTTGTCTATAACCACTTTCATACTGAATTTGCAAACTTCTAAACATAATTATATTTACTAAGGCAAACTTTCCTTAAAGAAAGTATATCTTCTACATACTTCATTCTGTCAAACAGAATGAGTACAGGCTGTTACACTGCAAACTCAAATACTGTTCTCTGAGCAAACTCATTTATAACCTGAGGGGATCAGGCCTTTCTCAGAGAAAAAAAATCATTTGTACTTTCTTCAGCTTGAACTTTGTGCTGAATCGAGCTTCACAACATGTTCTTGACAAATTATCTGTTCTCTATTGATCACTGAAGACTGAAGAAGTCAGAGGTGAACCGTTCCTCGGTTCCTTGTTTGTTTTGTTATGAGCTTGCTTCTTTCAGCTTTTTTTTTTTTTTTTTTTTTTAATGACACCATTAAATGTCAGCAATGCAGCTTAACAAGCTGCTTGTTACCCACAGAACAACACAGATATTTCTTTGATTGCGACTGTGTAGCCTAGGTCCCCAGATTCAAAGACAGCTGTCTTGAATACTCATTCTTCACAGCTCTATTCCACTGACATGGCAGGCATGCTGTAAAGGAGGAAAAGAACTGTGGTGGATACTGAGGGGTTACAAGTTTTCACTATTATCTGTTATTTTATGAAAATAATATTGTATTTTCATAGTCACTACAGAAAAGCACAGGCAAATGACAGTCTTCTAAAAGTATTATCTTGTATTTTTAAAGCTCTCTAATGATCACAGGCATTGGAGTACTGAAAATATCACTTCCTAAATTATTTCTTCTTCATGAAGATATATCACTGATATTAAAGGGTGCACTGATTACTTTAAATCAACCTTCTTTTCAAATGAGTTTTATATGATGAAAATCTCTAAACATTTACAAATTATTTAAAACATTTCATTGACCTACTTTACCAAACCTTATATTAATGGGGAAAAGTGACTTTTTTCTCAGCTGAAGCCTACTTACAATGAAAGCCCAAGGTAATTATCCCAGTCATCAACATAATCCCAAAAGGTGAGATTTTATGTGATGATCAGACTTCTCTGATATTTTTGCCTCATTGAGTTTTATAATGCTACTATTCTTGTAAGCACTTTGTCCTATAAAAGCAAAACCACAGCAACTAGAATCAGCCAACAGAGACCAAGGGGACTCAAGAGATGCAAGCAGATTATTCTATTGTTTTTAGTTTTGGGGGTAGTCCAAGTAATTTCAAGAGCAGAAGATAATGAAGCCCATGTAAACATTATTGGTAAACTTATATTAAGCATCTATGACACAAAATTTGGTGTCAAATATTGTTTCCCATAAAATTTCAAGTAGTCATATTGAAAGCCCTGAAGGAGAATCCACTGATACAAAAAAAATTCCAAATGGACAAAAAGAGCACAAAGCAAAACATGGCAAACATTCAGCTAAAACAAGATGCAATAGCACAGATGGATGAAAGGTACAGTAGCACAGCACAGATGGACTGAATTCTGTTTAGTTGCAGGATGTTAACCCTTACATAGACTTTTGTTTATTTTAATTAGATTTATCTAGAAATTAATCCTGAATAAGGCTGCTCTGATGTCAATTTAATAAAATTACAGAATTAAACCGTATGAAACTTTTTTGATAGATTGTATACTTATGCCAGAATAAAGTTTTGGAGATACTTGGATTAAATCCACCCTCAAAAATGTGGAAGACACCTTGCAGAAAAATAACTAAAAATTATCATGATAGTCATAGAGAAAAAAAACAATTATTTATTTGAAAAACAATCATATTTCAGGGTCAACTCAAAACTTTCATCTGAAAGACCTTTCTTATTAAGGAATGATCAAAATTTAAGAGAAAAAAATTTAAATATCCCCTGCCCATGACATTCTTATCCAAATGCATTGACCCAAAACATTTGGTTGAAAGTAAGTGAAAAAAAAACAAACAAACAAAAAAAAAAAAAACACCCAAATTTCTACTGGGATTAATGGAAACAATTCAGTACTCCCTAGCTAATCACCTTGCAAACTAGTGTTCGCTTCTGAAAATATTGCTGTGAACCTTTTTTTTTTTTTTGCTTGAAGGAAAAAGGAATATTTTTCTGATGAATCTATTCATTTAGTAAGAATTGAAACATAAACTGCTTAATCCTATACTGCAGTTGTACAAGTGCTAATAGGATTGGAGCTGTCCAATAATAACCCAGTAATAACTCACTTCTCTCTCTCTGTGCTCTCAGACAAATCTACTTATTTAGGAGAAAGAATATAAGGAAATTCTGCATAACTTACCACTTGATAGGAGAATGGAGTGAAAAAGAAACACATCATCTTTCCAGATAGTGAAATATCATAGCATTGGATGGTAAAAAGAACAAAAGGTTGAAGTAAAAGTTAGGAAGTCATGGACATCAGTAGAAAGATCCTTAAATGAATAAGCTGAAGGAATATAAATTAACCTGCCATTACAACAGCCCTAAAAAGTTTGATAGACAATTTAACTACAGTGTTATTGAAATATGTAAGCTACTGAAGAAGGGATTCATGAATCTACTCTTAAAAAAAAAAAAATTAATTAAAATAAACGGGCTGTAGTAGTCTGTCCTTTAGAGAGACTAATAAAAGTGATGGGAAAACTGGGAGATCTCGTTTTAATTTCTTGATGAATCAAAGTGAATTTTAAAGGTCCTACTCTGAAACCAGTCCTCCTACTGGAGATAAGAGAGAGCTGTTTGTACACCGCATTTAATATCCTTTGTACATTTGATTTTAGAATAAATTAGACAAAATAACACTGATTCTTACCACATTTACACTGATAGAAGTGTAGATTAACTCTCTCGATTTGAGCTGTGTCATGTAACATTAGATCAAATAAAGAAACCTTTTCTCAAGATGGATTTAATTTGGATTTATATCAGTATAACAAAGCACATCTTTTTTGACACAAGAATGCTCAGTCACTCTTTCAATGTGTCTTAATCTTAGCTTGCAACAATCCCATCATTCTATTCCTGAACATCTCTAAGATCATCTGAAAAATGAGTTCTGTTTTGTAACATAGTGAGCCAGCCAGCAACTAATTAGAGACCTAATTCATTCCACAGATGATTTATAATAAGTCAGGATTGGAAAGCAGGCCATTTCCAGAGGTGACAAGCTAATGCATTATTACTGTGTAACCTTAGCCCACACAAGAATGTAATTTAGTTTTTAAAATGATAAATATCTGTATCTCCAAATTTGTACTAATTATCAGGCTAAAAGGTTCTTTCAGGTACTCATTCTATGTTCTTTTATATTAAAATATTTTATAAAATGGTAAAGGTGTAGAGCACAGCACTAGATGAGTTGAACCAGTTAGAAATCAGACACAAGGTTAATGTAAGACTAAGTCCCCATTTTATAATAATTTTTCTGTTATTTTAGGAGACAAATATACTAACAAGTACACATACTCCACATTAATACTGTGAATTATTTCAGGGCTAAGATGTTGTAAATATGGGATCTCATATTAAGTTACAAGTGAAAACAAATAAAGCAGAACCTAATCTGTAAAAAATTGTCAGATTATCATGGCTTGTGTTGGGTTAAACCCTGCCTGAGCAAGTCATGCCCACGAAGCCACTCTATCACCCTCCCCCTTTCCTCTCCTTCCTTCACAGAGCAAAAGAGGAAGGGAAAATAAGATAGAGACAGAAACCTGGTGGGCAAAAAAACAAGGGCAGTTTAATTAGAAAGCAAAAGCCAAGCGATGCCACATGCAGAAGCAAATAGCAAAAACAAAGATTTATTCTCTACTTCCCATCAGCAGGTGTTGTCTGGACTTTCCTGGGAAGCAGGGCTCCAAAACATGTAGCAGTTGCTCTGGAGGACCGAGGAGTAGCCCCACCCCCCTCCCTACCCCACCCCTCCTTCCTTTGAACCAGCTTTATAGTTCAGCTGACACAATATGGTCTGGAATATCCTTTTGGTCAGTTCAGGTCAGCTGTCCTGGTTATGTTTTCTCCAAGCTCCCTGCCCCTCCATCTGTCTCTGTTTAAGAGGCTCAAGGGCAAGACCCCATGAAGCAGAATTTGTGTTCCCCTTCCCTATCTCTCAGTTTTCCCCATGTAGAGAGATAAATGAAGGCAGGGAAAATAGAGGCTTTGCACTGATTGGAAGTCGATTAAAAATAAAATATATTATTTAACAGGGAACAGAAAGCAAAAAGGAGGGGAGTAAGAACAAATGTAAACTCACTGGAGATAAGGGTTGTTTTACAGGAATTAAGGGGAAAGGGAAACTGGGGAAAAAAGGGTAGGAATTAACAGCGTAAAGAGATTACAGAGGTAACAAGGTCCAAAATACAAAACCATGTGCTGTGCTGAAGCTCCCAGTGCTGGATTCCTATGGATTGAAAGTCCTTAGGCATCGATGGAGATAAAAAATGAGTTTGGAGTAAAGGCCCAAATCCTAAGATGGCCACCAGTCACACGTGGCAAACTCCAGCAGGAGTGAAGAGCATGTGTTCCAGCCAAAGTCCAGGAGCAGAGAGAGAGAAAGGCCCAAATGCTTCTGCTTTTATAGTGTTCCCAACAGGAAATGATGACAACGGAAAGGGGGAGTGGGAATAGAAGAGGTCTCCGCCTCTTCTCATTCAAGGATGGAGCTGGGCATAGCCCAAGCTAGCACATACTCCTCCATTCAGATTTCAGAGCTCCACCCACCAGGGAAAGTAGGATTCTTAAACCATCACACCACCTCATTGTGGGGGGAACGTTAGAAAGCACTTTGGTGCTGTGCGAGTACTGCTCAGTGGTAGTCACAACATGGGTGTTATCAACACCCTTCTGACTCCCAGCATGAAGGCACAGAACCAGGAGAGCTGCTATGGGAAAATCAGCTCAGCAAGACCTGATGAGTGGCTTTATAATTTATGGGATTGTTCTTTCCCATCTGCATGAAAAAAGAAGGAAAATTAATCAGGATGTACAGCACAAAGATGGATTCAACTTGATTAATCTAAAATTTGGTGGTAAGAGCGGGTTAGAAAATAAACTGAAAAGGGTAACAGGTCTTCCATCCGTATTTCGTGATACATAACCAAATAAAGAGAGATCATCATTCAGTTACTCACTAACTTCTTTCTTTTTGCATTTCCAAGAGACAGTGTAAATCAGACTGTTTTTTAGGGAATACTTTGGAGCAAAGACAACAGTCAAAATCCAGTTGCCAGTTTTCTGATGTTAGTTTTACCATCAGCATCTTCACCATCTGTGCCTCGTGTTTGCTGTGATTTATCAATACACGAACTGTGTTTGTACAGTGACATAACACTTCCAGTTATTTAATTTAGAATCTTCATGGTCCTCTTAGTTTAAAAGTATCTCAGGTAGTAATTCTACATAATAATTCAAAATATTTTATTTGTTAGTGCAGAAAGGGACTAAGAATACATTTTCTACTTAAAAGCTGAAGCAGGAAGAAGCATGAAAGCAAAAGCTAAAATAGTGATCTAGAGGGATAACTCAATGTCCTGGTTTGAGTTTGAACTGAATTAATTCTGTTCAGTGATTTTTCTTTTCAGCTAAGTCTCTTCTAAGTAACTGCATTTTCTGAATTTAACAGCATATTTTTACAGAAAATGTTTGCTTCTAGCAGTGATAACGCTCCATGTTTACAGTTACTACCATGGTCTGGTATGCAGAAAGGCTCTTACACTAGCATCTGTGGAGGTCAAGCTCACTGATAAATCTTGTGTACCACATAGGACATACAGTTCAGTAGGAGGCTACACCTGCAGGGAGGAGAGGCCAGGACAGGTGGCATTAAACTAACCAATGAGGTATTCCATTCCATATACAACACACTCACTATAAAGCTGAGGGTACACAAGGGTCAAGCTCTCTTCTTCAATGGCTGACATCCAGGGAGGGCTCTGTCTGTTCTGCCTTTGATCCTGACTTGAGTGTTCCTGAATCCAGTTCCATAATCCATCTCCTGAATCCAGTTCCTGTCTGCCACTGAGTCCAGTATTGGACTTCCCCAGTGCCTGCTCCACAGAATCCGTGGTGATGAGGCTGGGTTCAATACTGGTTTTGTATATATTTTTAGATATTCCTTTTTGTTGTTATTATTTATATTAGAGCTGTTTTATTTTTCTTTTCTAATCCATGAGTCTTTACTCCTTATTCCCTTTCTCTTCCTGTTTGGGAGGGGAGACAAGTTAAATAGAGAACACCTGTTATAGGTCTAGTGAACAACCCAAGCTCTAAACTTTGACATGGAATATCATAGACTCATAGAATGCCTGGGCTGGACGGGATCTCCAAAGGTCATCTAGTCCAACCCCCCTGCCATATGCAGGGACATCTCCAACTAGATCAAGCTACGCAGAGCTTCATCCAGACTGATCTTGAATGTCCCCAGGGATGGGGCCTCCATCCACTTGTCTGGGCAACCTATTCCAGGGATCTATCACCCTCATATTGAAGAACTTTTTCTTAATGTCTAACCTAAATCTCCCCTTTTCTAGCTTAAAGCCATTATCTCTTGTCTTGTCACTACAAACCCTTGTGAATAGTCCCTCCCCTGCTTTCTTGTAGGCCCTTCTCAGGTACTGGAAGGTCACTAAAAGGTCCCCCCAGAGCCTCCTCCTTCTCCAGGCTGAACAACCCCAACTCCCTCAGCCTGTCCTCATAGGAGAGCTGTTTGATCCCTCTGACCATTTTTGTGGCTCTCCACTGAGCATTTTCCAACAGCTCTGGAGGCTCCAGAGCTGGACACAGGACTCCAGGTGAGGTCTCACCAGGGCAGAGTAGAGCAACAGGATCACCTCTGTCCATCTGCTGACCACGCTTCTTTGGGTGCAGCCCAGGATTCCATTGGCCTTCTGGGTTGCCACTGCACATTGGTGGCTCATGTCCAGCTTCTCATTTACTAGTACCCCCAAGTCTTTTTCCAATGGACTGCTTTCTAACATGTCTTCTCCCAGCCTGCATTGATAATGCTGGTTGGCCCTCCCCAGGTGCAGGACCCTGCACTTGCTCTTGTTGAACCTCATGAGGTTCACCTGATCCCACCTCTCCAGCCTGCCCAGGTCCCTCTGGATGGCCTCACATCCATCTGGCACATCAACTGCACCACCCAGCTTAGTATCATCAGCAAACTTGCTGAAGGTGCACTCAATGCTACTGTCTTTGTCACTGATGAAGATATTAAACACCACCAGTCCCAGTACGGACCCTTGAGAGACACCACTTGTCACTTTTGCCCAGCTAGACGTTGAGGTACTGACTACTACTCTCTGGGTGTGACCGTCCAGCCAGTTTCTTATCCACAGTATAATTCGATGCTAAATGTTAACTGGCATTCTTGTGGAGTTATGAAGTATCATTAATTCTAGTTTTGAGCCCCTCTGCACTGCCTTTTATAGCTTGGTATCTCTTTCTGCAGCCTTAACCCGTGCTTTCCACCACACAAGTTCCTTCTAGCTACATCAGATCATTTAGAAAATAATAGACACAGGGATGCATGTGAAGTGTTTTTTTTTCTGCCTGTATTCAAGGTTCTTCAATAGTCCACTGAACCTTTACCTAAAGGGTTAATAATTTGTAACAGCTGGTGGCATGGATTATTTTTGTATCAGCATTAAATATGTGCATGTTCTAAATTTAGGTACATACAACTGAATTGTACCTGTTCAGGATGAGTTGAGAAGATTGAAGGTATCACATATCTTCAGGAATCTGCAGATCTACATAGAGTGCTAAGGCTAACTGAGTTAACTATGTGAAATGCTGACTATTTCTTCGTTGTAAAACACATTACATTTAAGGATAAGCTAGAGATGATGATTTTTACAAAACAGAATTGAGTTTTCACTGAAGAGCAGTGATTGAACAAATAGTTGGAATTTGATAAAGCTCAGAAACATAGGCAGTATGTGAAAAGGAAAAAGATTCTGAAGGTGCTCTTGTAACTTTGTCAGTTTTCTTAATATCATAATGTTAAGAAGGATTTGTTGTAATGCTGAAAAAAAACAAAACACAAATTCTGTTACTTCATGCATAATCCTGAATTGTCAAACCTATTTGTTCTTCAGGCCATAGTGTTTAAAGACATTGTGAGGAAATCTTAATCTTAATAATAATGTGATAAATTATACAATCATGAAGAATTTTCAAAATTAATGAAGGAATTTTTTCACTTGTCCACTTGTTTTTACCAGATATGGACAATTTTCACTTGCTGCAGCTAGTACTATAACTGTTTAGGTGTTGTATGACTCGCATATTAGTTTTGACAGGTTCCACTTCACACGTGGCATCATAGTGCAAGTGGTAGCTCTGTTTTGTGTGGGTTTAGTGTTAGGAAAAGCTGTGCCCAGTATCCTATTAATACCTGTCTGATAACACCATCTGTCACTTTGAAACAGAGCACACTAACCACCAAACCTGGCCATTTTTTCTAAAACATCAGAAAGGAGAGGGGAGGAAGGAACAGTAAACAGATCATACTCAACATTTACTTTAATTTTAATTCAAGAAAGGTAAAAGGAAAGAAAAGAGATCTCTGAAATTGTTTATACCACAAACAGTATAACATCATACCTCAGAATGGCTCACCAACTATAGGGGAAGATGTCAGACACAATCTCTTCAGGAGAGGCAAGTGGAACTGGAAAATTTGTAGATAAGTGTAAGGTGCTGAAGAGTTAAACAGAAACTTTCATTTTTCCAAAATTTAATGTAAAGCAATAATAATTACTTCTGTAAGGAAAACAAAAACAATTAGCCAGACTTCCATGACATCTAACAAATGCTTATTACCTTTAAAGTTAGATTCCCTGTTCTTGTGTCTCTTAGGGAAAAAAAAAGTCCCAAGACCAGTATATAAAATGGTATTAGCACTTACATATCAGAACAAACAAAACAGAAATGCGCTGCTTGTCCTTTTATAATCTTTGTTAGAGCTGAAAGACCAGAAATGTCTGTTTTTCCTTTATCGATAACTAAGTGCATAAAGACCAAATATTGCTATTCTACAAAGACCATTCTTGACATAAGCTGTGTCTTCAGAAGAATTTGAAATCAAAATGAAAATGAAGGAATTTTCAGCTTGTCTCCTGTAGCTTTTTGCCCTCTTGTCCATACATGGTAGAATTTCATCCAGGAATCACCTTTCTGTTTCTTTAAAAAGGTAGGAAGACAAATCTGTTACCTCATCCTGACCATGATGTTCTTTGCATCCCTTCAAGCAATGATCATCCGTAAGAATTTTAGCAAAGAATTCTTCAGCCTCTCTTCAGCAAGGTCTCTCCCTTCTTTCTCAATAACAGAGCTTGTGTGTGGTAGAATCAGAGGTAAAAATCTATGCATGCCTTACTTCATATCGCCATGCAGTCAGCAATACACACACACTTGAAATCAGCTTTATTCAAAGCAAATATTTTGTTCTGTTAAAATTTTATGTTCAATTTTTGCATTGGTTTAAGAATTTCTTTTAATTTAGACAGACATAGTCTGTTTTTTTGTTTTTTTTTGTTTTTTTTTTTTTTTGGGTAAACAACAGGCCTAATAACCTAATCTTACACCAAAGTGAGTAGATAAAAAAGTCTAATGAGTTTCAATGAAAATCAAATCAATGTTATTTTTTTTCATGCACATCTGCCTAAACATTGATATTTGGAAAATTATATAACATATAGCTTCCTGAATATAAACTGTGGGTTAACTAAACTAAAATCCTATCATCAGGGAGACCCATTCACTATTTGAGTTCATTACTGATAAAAAAATCCACTTGTAGCCAAAGTCAGAGTTTAGAATTAAGTACCTAAAGTCAGTCTATCAAAAGCTCTCTTTGAGATTCTTAAGTGAAATTGACGATTCCTTAAGATGCTGTGTCTGTCTATCCCTTCCCACAAGCATGTTTAAGTGAGATACAGAGGACTTTAAAAGTTAGATGAAAACTAATTTGACCTTTTTGAAGACTACCATACAACAAAAGGCTGAGACATTCCAAGAAAATTTCTGTACAATATTCTTCTCTTCTTTCAGTTCAATTCCACAAAATTAGTTGTAATATATTCACTGTTTTACTACAAGTATTTCTTTTGATTTTGCTTTAATTATCTAGTCAGATACTATTCATAATAGTTATTGCAATGTGGCAACCGTTGGTCTCCTATTTCATACTTGAAAGACTTTTTGTGAAGGAACAGAAATAGGTTTTTTTTTGGTGTGCACCCTTGCTTTGTCATACTGAATTATAGATTCCTTTAAAGATGATCAAAACAAGTATATGTAAATGAAGTTTAATTCACTAACCTGCTTCAGATCTAATGTAGCTTGACTTCAGCCATTCATGTTTCCTGACCTGCAGTACCCTCTTCCTCACTTTCTCTTTATCACTAATCTTTACCCCTCCCCAGCTTCTTCCTCTGCATTCATTGATCTTTCTCACTATTATTATAAAGATATTCTCACTTGATGGTAATCTCTTTCCACCCCTTCTCACAACTCTGTTAGTCTTTTAAAAATGGATGTGAGTAGTTATCTAAATATCCATTTCCTCACTTCCTTGTCTTCATGTCAATTTCACATATCTGTTCTATTTTAATCATCCCTACAAAAGGACATGTCAAACTCTTTTGCTGATCCTTCAAACAGACACAAAATGATCACTTTTATGATACTCTGCTGTATGTATTTCTTTTTGTCATCTCTCCTTGTTCTCTTCATCTTCAGGAGGATCTTTCATCTTCATTTTACCAGCTGATGTTTATTCAGTGAAAATTACCATTTCTTCCCTAATGTTCATCCATATCTTTTCTGTTGAGAATTTATTCTATCCCTAGTGCCTTACACTGTCATGAAATAAGTAGCAGAGAGCTTACTGCAGCTGTGTTTTCTGAACTTTCACACCTGTGAACCCATCAGGCTCCTTAACTGGGCTCAGCATGATCAAATTTGAGAAAGTATTTCTATTGAGATGCCTAACTCTAATTTCCTTTCTAAAATTCTTGCTTCAGCATGGAAGACATCTTTTTCAGAATCTCGGTGAAACTATTCACATCTCTTAAGCATATCCCTCTTTCTTGTCTCTATCAGCATTGCATTGCAATCCTACCGTAATGAAAGCAAGATAAGCTTGAACAATTATCTGGACATTTCTTCACAGTCATAATAGCTGAAATACATCAGTATTACTTTGAACTGCTAGATTTTCTTTATAACAAAAATATTAAAAATAAAACAGAGGGAAAAAAAAAAAAAACTATTGTTTTACATATTCACTATGGGGAGAAGAACTATTGAAATAATGTAAATAGTAGCACTTACAACAACCTCCACAATATTCAAGGGAGTTTGTGTGCATGTGTATCTAAATATATGTATTCATGCACATCTAGATAAAATAAAATTTGCATTAAACACAGAGGCTGAAACTGAAAAGAACAATATTAAAGCGTGATTGTTTGACAGGAATACACATCATCTTGTTTGAAGGCACAAGGATACCAGGACAGTACATCCTAACGAAACCATTCCTGTCATATTTAGAAGGCTGCAGGCCTCCTAAGTGTAAAAACTTGGCAAGTCTAACACAGAGGAAAGATTTATTAAACTGTTGTCATTAAGCTGAACCCTAAGGCTCAAATTCATAACCACCTCACTTGTTGTATGCAATATATCTTTTCTAATACTTTCACATGGATATGTTCTCTCTGTGACTTGATATTAGCTTCAAACTAGAAACCTGCTACTAATGTAGTCTGCAGTTATGAAAGAAACCTTTCCAAAGACAGAAATTTCCCTACCTTGCAAAGGACGCAAGTTTTTCTCCCTAATATATAATTTCAGTTTTTTTTTTTTTTTTTTTTACAATTTTTATTCTCTACAGAATGAAGCAGTTGGCAGATATTTCTGAAATCTCTCTTTACACCTGACAAAAGGCAGGTAAAATAAGAAAAAATAAGCTTCTCTATATTAGGACTTTAATTAGTCAGAAAACAGATATGAAGAAAGGAAAACCTAAAGAAAAAAACACACCTTATTATCTGGCTTGATTTCCTTGTGTGATCTGTGTCTCCTTCAGGTCAGAGCTGACAAGACAAATCTGCAGGTTTTCAGTGCTGAGTGCCATTCCTCTGATTAGCTTTATCCTCCTGGATTTGTCTCTCTAAACAGGAACTAGTTACTGGGAGCGAAGCCAGTCCATGTGAATCTTTCTACTCAGTAGAAATATCATCAAAAATAACCTCTGGGAATTTCCTGCAATCCAGAGTCTCAGTAATTAATGCAGCTAGAATACTGTAAACCTCCTGCTCATCAAAAGTTGCCTGAGACCACATTTTCTTTTAGTACACAGGGATGGTTTGCAGACATTCCCTCATGCTGGGTGACCCACGAAGAGTCATCAACTACCTTGTTCATAGAGAATTCCTATAAAACGAATAAACAGGTGGGTGGTGGTTAATCAGACTCTTTTCTGAGTTTAAATCAGGATAAATGAACAAAGCTTTCTACTAAACTTACTCATTATACAAATATTTTAGTGGTGAGAAATATGTTAGTATTCATTTTAGTTATTTAAAATAATCATGGTGTGTACAAAGGGAAAGGATTTTCTAACTCTCAGTGCCATCTATCAAAATATCAAAAACCTGTGTGAGTCAATATACTAATTAAAAAGTACTTTTGAGTCCCTAGTGCTTAAGGGAAGAATAAAATCTCTTGAGAGGCTGCAAATGTTCGGTGCAAGTAAAAAGGCTGTTGCAAAGAATAGTGTCCTGCCCGCAGAAAATGATAATTATCCCTGTGAACTGCCAAGTGATTAAAAAAGCCAAACTGTTGTATTCCCATCTCCTCCTCCACAGGACATTAATGTCACCATGATATACCAGTTGCCACTACCTAGTGTCTTATCTGGCACTTCAGAGAGTGATCTGAGCAAAAGGTTAAGCACTCAACTGTAATTAAGTCACAGTATCGTTTTTACTTTATTTTTTCCTTTAAGATCTTTCTTGTCCATTATTTGAATATGCTTCTGTACTTCCTGATGAATGCTCAGTGGTTTCTTTCCAGCTGAACAGAACAAGTGTGAAGCTGACTCTGGTCTGCTGCCTACACTGCAACAAGGTTGGAATTCCAGAGACAAATATTTTTATCATCACTATTCACATTTACAGTGATTTAAAGCTTTGCTCATAAGCACAGCAGGTGCTACGCTAAGTAGCAGTAAAATCAATGTGATACACTAAATCCTGATTAATGCCTTGATACTCACAATGATTTGTGATTCTGAAGATTACACACGCTATGGAAAATAAACAGAAGAGGAAGCATCCAACTTACAAGTATTTTCTGTTACTGTAATCTTACTAGTCTTTTACACCTCTTTGATCAATGATGGAGACATTATGAAAAACATCTTTCAATTAAGTCATAGGTAACCCCTGAGCGTACCTTTGAGGCAGTTGTAAACTGTCTTAAAAACATTGCACATAAATTGCCTGCTGTTTTAATCCATCAAGCACAGCAGAGTATTTAATATTTTAAAATATTGCTATTAAAAAGTATCATCCGTTGATTTTTGCTAAAGTTCAAGCCTTGGAATGTTATAATATATTATAATTTGCAAGCCTGAAATACCATTTTCAGGGCACAGTTGTAGAAATTGCAGCTGCCTTTGTGTGATAAAATTTCATTTTAAGATGTGGGGGATTTTTACTCACACAGTATTATTTTTTTTTTTTTTCTATGTTTTTGCTTAATATTATTCTTATGTTAAGGACATTTAATTCTGAGTGCACCAATATTGTTAAAGCTTGAGTCAGGCAAATGTTTTTTACCTGCAATAATGGAATATAAACAACAGTCTTAATACAATACTGTTCAGATAGTCCTGCTTCTCAAGAAAAGAAAGGAGGCACAGGACTGTAGGATAACAGATGAATTATTTACATTCTCTTGAGGACTTCAGCCTTTGTTTTATTTGCCAATATAATGGTCATCATTGTTAACAACGATTGAACAGACAGGGTGTAGTGTATCTGTTCCTTCCAGAACCAAAAGACACATTTAAAAGGAATCTCTCAAGTACCTGAAAGATTAAGACAGAACATATGGAGCACCAAAGACCTGAACAGAAAGAGCACATGAACTATGTATTTATACTAAGGACAAGCCTGGAGCTAAATACAAGTAAAGAGCATAGGATATCTAAAGCTAAAGAACAGTGTCAGAAAGAAATAAAAAAATGAAAGTAGTAGAACATTAGTAGCACAGGAGAGCTATCTCTTGCATTAAAAGGTAGAATACTTTGGCAAACAATAAACCCCCTTGTGTTCCAGCTTGCCCTCAGATATCAGAGGGGCTGGGGACAGCTAGGCTTAGATTCTTAGTGATATCAAATTTAGCACTAGAAGTCTGGTCACATTCAGTATATTGAACTACCACAATTACAGACGCACTGCACCTGCCATCTAGTTGTGCCCCGTGGACTCATGCAGCTGGACCTAAAGAATTTGGTGGTGCCCAGTGAGAAACTTTTGCAGCTAGCTATGAGAACAGTACAGCCTGGCTACAAATGTGTTAAGTAAAAACCTAACTGGAGAGATTCCTAAGTGTCCTTGAGGAAGCACTCAGTATAGTCTGGATCTTACCCAAAGGTGTCCCTATGGGAGAGGAAGAGTGGCTCAGCTCATCAACTGATCCCAGAAGTCAGAGGTGGTCTTCAAAGGTATCTTCCCTGGCATGTTCACAGTGATAAATTCCCTGACTTGTTGATGGTTGTATCTTCCCTAACATTTACCCTTTCTTGAGCCGTTTTTATACTGGTTTTTATGTTCAAGGTGGAATTTGAGTGAGGGATGGTTGCACTTTGAAGGTGAGTAACCTTTGAAATGGAGGTGTGTTTTTGCATTATAATGAGATTATAATAAACAAATTTCACATAAAGGACAGCATTTTGCCAAAAAAGTGACAGACTACTGGCCTAGGGTGAGAAATACGCATCTTATCAATTCTATAGTACCATAAAGTTCCCATCTCTGCCATGGTATCACAAAGCCTGGTCACAGTGTCTTCATTCTGCTCCACCCTCCATGCTGTTTTGCAGGCAGTATTGTCCAGGGAACTACCATAGAATGGATTCCTTGCACACCAGTTCAGGTTGCACTCCACCCAGGAGGCTTCTTCAAAATTACACCTTTCTTTAGTGTGCAAACAATGACATACCTTTAATATAAGCTTAATTTCTAAGTTACCTCCAATAATGGTTCCACACTCTCATTGATTAGTTAGCAGTTAGGAAAGATTTGTCATCCAGGACATTATCAGCTATTATAGCAAATACAGAGAAAGGATCTATTCTAAGAGTCAGATGACAACAATCTTTATTCCTTTTAGGTTTTTTTTATTCGTTTGGTTGGTGGGTTTTTTTTGGTTTGGTTTGGTTTGGTTTTTGTTTCTTTGTTCCTTTGTTTGTTTGTTTTTCTGGTTTGGTTGATCTTTAATTCCCAGGACTCATTTTCTTCTTTTAATCTCTTTCTAGCCCAACAGCATCCTAATTGCAACGTGGGAGAGACTTACCCTTTTCTTATTGGAAGAAATCTTGAGAGCAAATTCTCGGTCTACAAGTATGGAATTTTTCACTGTTTTTTACTAATACCTCAAGAATTTAATTGCAGAGCTGGACTGGAACTTTTTTAATTCTTAAAATTCAGTGCATCACAAGTAAAGGCCCCTGGGCCTTATCCTAGAAGGCACTGTAACTATTTTATCCTTTTCACACACTACACACACACAAGATTTCTTTCCATTGCAGTGTGTGCATAGTTGATTTTTCGGCTCCTGGAATCTGTTTTAAAAACAACTGCCTTCATAGCACCATATTCACTGAACCAATTCCTGTACAGTAATAGAGAACCATACTGACTATAGTTGGAACATAGAGCATTAAGTGAGATTCCACCAAGACTATTAGAAATCTCCACAAAATGTTAACTGATTTTATTTCTTAAGTAGCAGGTTATTTATAGATCAGAGAATTAATAAATTACTTGCCTTCTTGGTGCATATCCCATTTGCTGAGATTCTGAAAAACTCAGACTTTCTTTATTGTCAAAGTTTTTTCATTATATCAACAAGACAATGACATTTTGTTAAATGCAGAAAAATGCATTAACAACTGTCATGGTCTGCTCAACTCGGCGGAC